>NC_039281.1:8808535-8823535 GCF_003368295.1 Carassius auratus | reverse complement strand
GTCGATTCTTCAGTAGGGTTAGGAATCATTAGAAATTTTCCAGTTCTGCCTTATGGTTCCGTTTTCAATTCCAGTTCCATTAAAATCATTAAACAACTATAAAAATAAAAATAGTGTTAAGGAAAACTTAACAATATTCAACTACTCAGTGCTTAATACTGTTTATTACTTACTGTCAACTTAATTTAAAGGTTGGCAATGTCAAAATGCAACGTATATTATGCTATACAAATTTTCTGGTTCCATTTAAATAAACTATTATGTTTTTTTACCATTTTACCTTCATTGAATGTAGTGTTGCTTGAAAGTAATGCTGAGTAATGCTAGTACCAGTCCCTCCAGAAAAACGCGATTATACGATCTCCTGATTTAATGCATAATCAGCCAAAGGCCGCACATTTATGCGGGGGTCGCATTTTTTCAAATACGCCGCTCTTTTGCCGCATAAATTGCCGATTTCAGAAAGCAAAATATGTGGGGCTAGCATGATTTCATAATCCCTGTATTTTCGTTGCAAAAAACTCACATATATATATATATTAGCAGAAAGCTGAAAAATGTTGCGTTTACTTCACACAAGTAAAGCACCATTTTCCCCTATTGCCATGGGAACCTTATGAAGTGACGTAATTACGTGACGTGAACATCATCTGCAAACCCCACGGTGAAACCAGGGTGAAACTTGAAGCGCGCAAATCATTCTTATTTGCCAACACAAATAAGCGTAAAAGAACGCACAAAGCAGTTTCCCGATTGGTTACATGACAGTGGAGACAAATTATATTGCGAAAACTGCGGTTTGATGAAAAAGAGAAAAAAAGGTGATTCCCCCAACACCCTCTTCTCACTAGCCTACTAACACTGTTGTAGTTTCATTCAGAAGTTGATGCAACTTTACAGTTGTAAGATTGCACTTTTCTGTTACAGAACAGTACCAAAAACTTAGTTGTAATTATATTAGTAGTATGTAAAATAACTTACGTTCCAGTAAGAGATTGCAACTTAAATATTCTGTGATTTAGTATGCTTGCTTATCATGGGAAGTAATAAGAAATTACTCTTTACATTAAGGTAGTAGCCTAGTGAGAAAAAGGTGTTGGGGGAATCACCTTTTTTTCTCTTTTTCATCAAACCGCAGTTTTTGCAAGTTCACGCAAATTCATCGGATAAAATTGCAAAAATATCCCGCATATTCCATCGCATTTTTTAAGAAAACGTGCCGCAAAATCAAGGATTTTTGCCCGCAACAATCACAAAAAAAATCCGCGTTTTTCTGGAGGGACTGTAGTACATCAATAACATTTAGCTTTTCAAGCAGGAAAAAGCTGATTGGCCAAATAGTCCCTTGAGAGCTGAGACACTTGTTATTCTCCTCAAATTAATGAACTGTTATACTTATAACCATGTATACACACTCTCCATAAAGCTCCTATTTCATAGTGGTCGACCGATATGTGTTTCTTGACTGCAGATATCTTAGAAAGCAGGGGGCCGATAGCTGATATAAAGCCAATATTACTTTTTTTTTATTATTATTATTAATATTTAAGAAGTTTAAAATCACTTGACAATGGATTAAAAAGTAAATGTGGAAAATAAACATGCTTATGCTGCATTCACAGCAGACGCAAATAGAGCGTCTGACAGCAGTGATTTCAATGTTAAGAAAATACAAAGACGGGAATAGGCAACCTGTGAAGTCCAGCCGATGTCATTTTTGTTCAGGCTAGTTACATCTATTTTGAGCTATCAAAAGCTGTAGTATGCCTGCCCAAAGGGCTAACAGGGATTTTGGAATTTAGCGAGCCCTAAAGTCAAGAATAAAGAACAGTCACTGATAGTTAGGGTTAGGGTTAGGGTTAGGGTTGGACCAAACCAGACTAACCCTAAAAACCCTAACCCTAACAACATTTATAAAACTATTACACTGTGTCAACATTTTAACATAATATTAGTAATATAGTAATATTAGTATCAAATTGACAACATTATAGTTTACAGAAAAACCAATACAATTCCCATTATAACCCTGAAAACCATTCTTTGTGTTTTGGGGAGGAGTTTTATATTTATGTTTATTTTATTGTTCAGCAGGGAAGATTATAACTGTATAACTACTTTTACATAATTAATTTAATTGAAGAATTTCACTGGAAAGATTTTATTTTTTATTTTATATAAATAACTATTTCTTTAGTCAATTTGTAAAGTATTACATATCTTACATTGTATTTGGGATTGGTGGAAAAGGTGCTGAATGTTTTATTTCATCCAAGTGAAATTAGAAAGCAGTTAGACTGAACTTACATTGGTATTAAACGTGGAGCCAGGTGCGAGTCGATGCAGGTTGTGAGCTTGTGTTGAGCCTCATCATACTGCCAGATGCGCTCGTGAAGAGGTGCAGGGCGAGCAAATATAACCCAGCGTTACGAAACAGGCTGCGTGAATACAGCGAGTGTGAACGTCTCGTCCGTGACTCGAGATTCGTGCCGTGTGGAGAAGATAGGAGCGAGTATGAGAAGCATTCAGAGACACAGTCAGTGTGCGGTATTTTGAATTGAGAATACCGAACATGCATTATAAACTTATTTCAAATTAATCTGTTGGGGAGATAAAATGTGTAAGACAACATTCATGTACTAACAAAACATCTAATGCTGTGTTCACACCAAATGCGAATAGAGTGTCTGGCGCGAATGATTTCAATGTTTAGTCGATGCAAAGGCACATTTATGCGCGTCTGGAGGTCTCGCGGTGCGAATGAGGCATTTAGCGTGGCGCAGAAGACACGAATTCGCCTCATTCGCGCGTCTATTTCGCGCGAATTGAGCGTTGCGCACAAATGATGCGAATTGACACGCGAATTGAGCGTTTCGCGCGTGAAGCGCGAATGATGCTTTTTGTGCATTTAGCGTTTGACGCGAATTCGCGTCTGCCACCGGAGTTGAAAAATGTAAACTTTGCCGTCAATTCGTGCCGCGTTAACCAATCAGGAGCCTGCTAGGAGTCACTCATTCAACATGGAGGAACGACTGATGTTGTCAGTGAGCAGTCAACTGGAGCTATATGACAAAAGTTCATATTTGTATAGAAACAGGAATAAAGAGGACTTGTGTATATATATATATAAAACATATTAATAGATTAATTGAATAAAGGCCAAAGATAAGAAACGTTTAGTTTTACCACAAACTAATTATGTTTTATCTTGAACCACTAAAGAGACATCAGAGCCAGCAGGAAATGTCAGAAGGTCTAGCCGAGCTGAGGCTGCTCTCGGCAGATACATGATGACGGAGCTCACGTCTCCGAGATCGGCGAAACACATTTTTTAAATAGACGCTGTCTTTATAAATAAACCGCATATCTGAGTTTAAACCAACTACATTCTGAAATACTTTTAAAACTACATTTCATGACACGATAACCGTAATATTTTGAAAATTATCAGAATAAAAATGGCGATTGAAAATGCTGCATGAACTCATCTGGCAGAAGCCCCCCCAATTCGTGTCTGTTGTGAAGTTAATTTCATGCGCGAATGATCTCAAAATGTTCAAGCGGCAAACTAGACGCAGTAGACGCGAATTTGACGCTCTATTCGCGTTTGGTGTGAACACAGCATAAGAATGTATCTTTTATCCTCCAGTACTGAAAACAGAACCGATAAGGGAGCTCTTGATCGTTAATTCTTGTATTGTGACGCAGCTCTTGCAAATTACCTTTTTTGATCATTGACTGTATTTTTGAGGTTTAAGTTACATAATGTTTTTCTTTAGTTTTAATTTGCCTAATTATTGATCTGACCCTGTAGACGCCATAATCCCACTCTGTCTCTCTCCCGCTTTCCTTTCCTATTTTTTATTTTTTTGTAATGGTGGGCGTTTAATAAGTTGATTAGAGCAGAGCTGATTGGGGAGAATGGAGGTGTGCTCACTATATTGGTTAGTAAGACTGCACTTACTACACAGAGCTGTAGTTCGCTGACAAGCTACGCAATATTGTGTTCATAACCAAATGTAATTCATCTGCGATTATGATGCGATATTGTGTAACTTGTCAGCGAACTGCAGCTCTGTGTAGTAAGTGCAGCTCCATTTGAAAGCAGCTGATGGACATTTACCACTAATCACAGAACCAGCTTTACTGACGAGACACGCATTACAATCACATGCGATTAATCCTGCAGCACTAGTCCTATTTTAACTTATTTGCCACGTCATTGTTTGATACAAATTATTCAGTCTTCGTTGATATCAGCTGTGTATAACAGCAAAACAGAATATCAACACTGCACTTCAATATTATAAAGTCATCCTTAAAATGAGGCTGCTTGGTTTTTTTGCTTGCTGGCAGAACAGCTTTGGATGATTGTGTCATTGTTCCCATAGTTTGTTCATAGTATTTTGGCACATATGTGCACATACGTGATCACACCTTAAAGAAAATGAATGTTTTGAGTTTTGAAAATTACTTTGTTTCAAAAACAGAGACAATTTAAAGAATTTTATTATCTATTAAAGAACAATTTGACCTCTCAGTGCATGACCCCATTTCATTCTTCTTTGGGTTGATAGTGTTTTGTCTTTGGGGAAACATATAAACTATGCAGTGATTTTATTATTTTTTAACCAATATATATTTTTAACTATTGTGATCTTTCCTAAATAACTGTATTGTGAATGTCTAAATTGTGTTTGTTAACAGGAGCAATCGAACCAGGGCAACAAGGACTGGAGTGATCTGGATGAGAGCGAAGGCTCAGTCTTTGTTCCTTCAGTGGAGGAGTCTACTGATGAAGAAGACCTCGATTCAGAAGAGTCCCAGCTTGAAAAGACCATTCGAAAGACTGTAAAAGACACAATATTTAATACATTTGAAGAAGTCAAGAAGGCAAAGCAAAAAACTCAAAGAAAGAAGGCTAAGCAAAAAAGTCCAAGAAAAATGACAATCAAAACAAGTCAGCGAGATCCTAAAGGCAAACGAACGTGGAACAAAAAACAGTACTGTGTCTTCTGTGAAAAGGCACAAAGCAAGCTTGCTAGACATCTTGAAAGAAGTCATTCCAATGAAACAGAAGTTGCTAAAGCCTTTAGTTTTCCCAAACGTTCAAAGGAACGCAGGATTCTACTGGAACAGCTCCGGAACCAGGGTAATTATTATCATAACATCAAAGTCTTGGAGACCGGACGTGGAGAGATCATTACCTGGAGACAACCGACTGAAGATGCAGACATTTCTGAGTTCCTTCCCTGTCCGGACTGTCTGGCGTTCTTCATGAAGAAAGACCTGTGGAAACACTCTAAGACGTGTCGAGGACAGCGGGATGTGAAGAGAAGCAGAGGAGAGCGAGTGAGATCAGCTGCAGTCTGTCTGATACCAACACCTGCACAGTGCTCTGCTGGCATCAGCTCTCTCCTACAAGCTATGAGACAAGATGAAATCTCAGAAACAATCATGAAGGACAGTTTGATCTGTCTCTACGGTGAATCACTTTATACAAAGTGCGGTCATGATAAGTCACAGCATCAGTATATCATTCAAAAGATGAGAGAGCTGGCCAGGTTTATGATCGAAGTGAAGTCCAGATCCAGAGAAGTGAGTAACCTTACACAGCTCTGTAACCCTGAGAACTTTCTCCTAGCCATCGCCGCTTGTAAAGAAGTCAGCAGCTATCAACCAGATTTAAATACGTTTAAAACCCCGTCCCTCGCTCTGAAGATCGGATACTCGCTGAAGAAAGCCTGTCAGCTCAGTTTGGGACAGAGTTTAATGGAAGGGGACAGAGACACTGAGAAGAAGCTGAAAAACTTCATCAAGCTCATTGACAGTCATTGGCGTACCAACATTTCGAGTCAAGCCCTCAACACATTGCAGCAGAGCAAGTGGAACAAGGGAGACACCATCCCTCTCACAGAAGATGTTGTGGCTCTACAAAAGCATCTCAAGAGTGTGGAGCAGGTCTCAAAAGACAAACTCAAAGAGAACGTGAATGGCGCCGAGTGGAAAATCTTGGCTGAGACGTTACTCTGTCAAATCATTCTTTTTAATCGGAGACGTGAAGGTGAGGCATCCAAACTGCTCCTTGCATCATACGTGAATCGAAACGTGAAGCCTCCTAATGAAGATGTGGTCAAATCTCTGACTAAATTAGAGCGGGAGCTGTGCAATGAGCTGACTCGATTAGAGATCCAAGGGAAGAGAGGTAAGAAAGTGCCTGTCCTGCTGACCAAGGACATGCTGGAGTCCATGGACCTGCTGAATGAAAGCAGGAGCACAGTGGGCATCAGCGAAGCCAATCCGTACGTTTTTGCAAGACTGGGGGCTTTAACGCACATCCGCGGATCAGACTGTTTGAGAAAGTTTTCCAAAACGTGTGGCGCAAAAGACCCCAAGAGCCTTACGTCGACCAAATTAAGGAAACAAATAGCAACTCTGAGTCAGATCATGAATTTAAAAAACAATGAACTCGACCAATTGGCCAAATTCCTGGGACACGACATTAGAGTGCACCGCGAGTATTACAGACTGTCCGAGAATACAATCCAACTCGCTAAAGTTAGCAAGCTGCTTTTGTCTCTAGAAAAGGGATCTGATTGTTACAAAGGAAAATCTTTGGAAGAGATTACATTTAGTACAGAGGGTGAGTAAAACTTATCTGGATTTTTACACTTCAGTGATTATACTAAATGTATTACATCTGTTTTTATGTTGTTTTGTATTTGACATCTTTAATCATGTGCTTCACAGAGACTGAAAATGACAGAAGCCCTGCTTCCGGAGGCCTGCGAGAGCATGAATGCAGAACCACAGAAGCAGGTCAGCACTGAAGGATCTGTTGGTTAGCTTAGAGGCCATATTCAACCGGTCGCTGATTTAAAATCTGCAAGAAACAATCCACAACCATAGAGTCCTGGAGTAAAACATATTCGACTCTGTCTTAACTTCAAAGTGATCGTTCAACCAAAAATGTAGATTCTGCTGTCATGTCCTCGCCCTCGAGTCCCAAACCTGCATGAATTTCTTTGTTCAGTGGAACACTAAATATTTTAAAGAATGTTTGTAACCAAACCATTTTGGGGAACCACTGAATAAATAGGAGAATAAATACAACGGAAGTTGTGGAAAATTCTTTTAAAAAACCCTCTAAAGTCCAGGTAATTCATATTCACCAATAGACTATTATTACCTGTAACTCCCTACAGAAGTCAATGGTTTGGTTACAAACATTTCATCAATATATCAATATATCTGCCCTTTCCCCTGAACAGAAGAACGTGCAGCAGTCTCAAACAACTTAAGCCACATATATATTATATCAAATCCACAAATATGTGTGAAGAACCAAAGCAAAGATCAGTTATCACGATTAGAAGATCTGTCATCTGTTAAATAATCTCAAGGATTGAGCCCCTGCTTTAGACAAAATATAAAACTGTTTTGATACGCATTGACTGATTTACAGCATCACCTTTGCTTAGAAAGAAATTGTGTTTGTTATGATCGTAAGAAACCATTTTTGCTTCTAAACAGACAGTTTTGGCACGTGATTTAACTTGCACTGTTGTGATCTCTAGATGCTTCAGAGAAAGATGAAGAACCCTCTACCTCAGTAAAGACAGTCGAGCACAAGCGTCACGTCACAGAAACTGGTAAGCAGTCAGTATATCGGTTAGACACGTGATTTTAGGGTTGGGTACCATTTAAATGTTAACCGGTATGTTACCGGTGTCTGTGCCTGAGATTTGGTGCCGGTACTCAACAGTAGCTTTTTACACTATTTTACTCTCTGTGTAATAACAAAAACATTTATTTCAGGGGAAAAAAGCCCCAAACAGTTTATTTCATTTGAGTTTTCCCTCTTTTCCTCGCTTCTCTATTAAATAACTTGTAAAATTTCTTTTTTTACTTTCAAATTAGAAGCAATTTGCTGTAGATTCAGTTTTATTACAAAATACAGCGCCAAACTCATAGAACTTTTATTAACAAAACTAATAAAAATAAACCATGCTATATGCCTTATATAAATGAACAAATTATTTAGGCTTATGCAACGTTTACTGGGTAGGTGTTGGGCTGTGATGGTGGTTGTCAGGTTTGGGGGGGGCATAGTTTCTCTAATCTGACCAAATACAATTTACTGTCGGGGATTTGTGTCGCGTCGTGCTGTATCCAGTGTAGCAGCACCCATAGATTATAACGATCATCTGGGTCTGCGCTGTGTTGTGTTTGAACGAGTAGCAGGAGTGACATCACACCACAGAGTCTCTCTCTCTCTCTCTCTCTCTCTCTCTCTCTCTCTCTCTCTGTAACTTATGAACAGATGTGATCTTAGTTACCAAGATTTGGCACAGATTGATTTAATGTGAATCTGTAATCAGTAGTACCGACGCAAATTGGTCCGTACCCTTAAAAGTACAGAATTTGGTACCCAACCTTAGTTATTATAGACTCAGCATTTTCATTTATCACTCAGTTCTGACATGTTTTTTTATTTATTTAACTGTTGTGATCTCCAGTCGCCTCAGAGAAAGATGAACAACCCTCTTCCTCAGTAAAGACAGTCAAGCGCAAGCGTCGCGTCACAGAAACTGGTAAGTACAGGTGCATCTCAATAATCAGAAGTTAATTTATTTCAGTAATTCAACTCAAATTGTGAACTCATGTATTAAATTAAGTCAATGCACACAGACTGAAGTAGTTTAAGTCTTTTGTTCTTTTAATTGTGATGATTTTGGCTCATATTTAACAAAAACCCACCAATTCACTATCTTAAATTAGAATCCTTCATAAGACCAATACAAAAACATTTTTAGTCAATTGTTGTCCTTCTGGAAAGTATGTTCATGTACTGTACATGTACTCAGTACTCGGTAGGGGCTCCTTTTGCTTTAATTACTGCCTCAGTTCTGCGTGTCATGGAGGTGATCAGTTTGTGGCACTGCTGAGGTGGTCTGAAGCCCAGTTTTCTTTGACAGTGGCCTTCAGCTCATCTGCATTGTTTGGTCTCTTGTTTCTCATCTTCCTCTTGACAATACCCCATAGATTCCCCTGGGGTTCAGGTCTGGTGAGTTTGCTGGTGAGTAAAGCACACCAACAACTAGATCATTTAACCAACTTTTGGTGCTTTTGGCAGTGTGGGCTGGTGCCAAATCCTGCTGGAAAATTAAATCAGCATCTTCAAAAAGCTGGTCAGCAGAAGGAAGCATGAAGTGCTCCAAGATTTCTTGGTAAACGGGGGGAGGGACTTTGGTTTTCAAAAAACACAATGGACCAACACCAGCAGATGACATTGCACCCCAAATCATCACAGACTGTGGAAACTTAACACTGGACTTCAAGCAACTTTGGCTATGAGCTTCTCCACACTTCCTCCAGACTCTAGGACCTTGGTTTCCAAATGAAACACAAAACTTGTTCTCATCTGAAAAGAAGACTTTGGACCACTGAGCAACAGTCCAGTTCTTCTCTTAGCCCAGGTAAGACACCTCTGAGGTTGTCTGTGATTCAGTAAATCTCTTGACACGTCTGTGTGTAGTGGTTCTTGGTGCCTTGACCCCAGCCTCGGTCCATTCCTTGTGAAGTTCACTCAAATTCTTGAATTGATTTTGCTTGACAATCCTCATAAGTCTGCGGTTCTCTTGGTTGGTTGTGCATCTTTTTCTTCCACACTTTTTCCTTCCAGTCAACTCTCATTTAACATGCTTGGATACAGCACTTTGTGAACAGCTTCTTTGGCAATGCATGTTTGTGGCTTACCCTCCTTGTGAAGGATGTCAATGATTGTCTTCTGGACAACTGTCAGATCAGCAGTCTTTCCCATGATTGTGTATCCTTTGCACATGTTTTGAGTTGATTAACTGATGTAGGGCTGCTCCGATCACAATCAACCGATCGTTATGCGCATCTCGTCAGTAAAGCCGGTTCTCTAATCAGCGGTTAATTCCATCAGGTGCTGATTTCACATAGAGCAGCTGTTACTACACAGAGCCGTTGTTAACTGAGAAGATGCGCAAATAAACGCTGAAAAAGAACGTGGATTTGCGCAGCTTCTCAGTTAATAACAGCTCTGTGTAGTAACAGCTGCTCTATGTGAAATCACGCACCTGATGGAATTAACCGCTGATTAGAGAACCGGCTTTACTGACGAGATGCGCATAACGATCGGTTGATTGTGATCGGAGCAGCCCTATTGGCATGTTACCATATTCTAATTTGTTGAGAGAATTGGTGGGTTTTTTAATTTGAGCCAAAATCATAATTAAAATAACCAAAGACTTAAACTACTTCACTTTGTGTGCATTGAATTTATTTAATACACGAGTTTCACAATTTGAGTTAATTTGGTTAAGTACATGAACTTTTCCAAGACATTCTAATTGATTGAGTAGTCAGTAGATCAGTTAGACATGTTATTGTAGAATATGTCTGTTTATTAACATCTGTTTGACTGTTGTGATCTCCAGACGCTTCAGAGAATGATGATCAACCCTCTACCTCAGGAAAGACAGTCAAGCGCTCTCCTCCAGACAATCAAAACATTGTAGAGATGTTCTCAGGTGATCAGATCACTCGACTGCTCTTCTGCACAACTTATTCAGCCTGCTAAATATCTGTCTGTAGCCAAGTTTCCATCCAGTTTTGTTATCCACAGAATCAAAACTAGCTGTCTCCATCCAGTTGGCCTTTTACTGCAGCTCATTTTGTATTGTCACGCATGCAACATTTAAGGGTTCATAAACATGATTGGTCAAGTCCCCTTTATTTATATAGTGCTTTTAACAGTAGAGATTTTGTCAAACCACTTTACAGTATTAAATGTGAAAATAATGTGTCAATAATAGAGAAAGACCATAGTAAACACACAATTTGAGAATTGAGGCAGTTCATCATTGAATTCAGTGATTTTGCAGTAGAGCACTCATCAAGTCTTTCCAAATTTCTAAATGCTTGGTATAATGGGGCAAAATGTGTAGCATTTTTTTTTGCAAAACAACCATTGGATGTAAACCTGGCTAGTGATGAAACCTGTGATTATAGAGTGAGGCTTCTTTACACATTTAGCAGCAGGTTTTGGAGGTTGTTGTTTAGTTTGACCTTTGTTCTGGGTTTCAGGAAAGAAAGCTCCTAAGAGACCATGGAGCAGTGAAGAGCAGAGCGCTGTGAAGAGGACTCTCACAACATGCTTTTCCTTAAGGAAGCTTCCTGGAAAAGCCGAATGTCAATCATGTCTAGATGCTAATCCAGTACTGAGCTCAAGATCATGGCTTGATGTTAAAAACTTTGTCCATAACAATCTTCAGGCTATGAAAAGGAAACTTGCTTCTTGCAGGAATGCTGTCTAATTTCCTTCCAGAGTATCAGTCTATCAGTTTTTTCTCTCGGTTGAGTACTTCATGCACGTTTCTCTTTTCAGAGTAAGCACTTTATCGTTTTCTTTTGTTGGAGAAATATAAATCTTTTGGATTTTGTATAAACTCAAGGCACTTTACTTATATTTCCTTTCTGAGAGGAAGCATGCCCTTTATATTACTTTGATTTTATTCAAAATATAAAATATTTCCATTTCTCCAATAGTGCATTTCATTCCTTCAGTGGAAGTAAGCACTTTATTAAGTCTCTATATATTGACTGCTAATCATTTCTTTTTTTTTCTTTTTTTCATTAGTATACGCACTTTATTTACAGTTTTTTAGAAGTCATTTTTTCATTTTGAAGATCTGAACAGTGGTCAGTGCACTCTTTCGTTGTGTCATTCGTTTGTGTTAAGTCTGCCTGAGTTCTGTTGAGTTTCTGTGGTTCTGTTGAGTTACTCTGTCTGTATCTGGTGTAGTTCACCGCCTGGTCTCTGTGACTGAGGCTTGTGTTCAATCCCATCATGCTCTTACTCAACCTCCGAGTGTGTGATGGTCACCAAATAAAGGGCTGCTTTTCTATTGCAGAATCAAAACTGTTGTTCTTGTATACACAGATCTACACAAATTTCAATAGCATTTTTTAAATCTCACAGGAACTGAGGTAATCCTGTAGGAATGAACCCTTTATTATAGGGTAGTCGAAGTCTTAAATTAAACCCAAACTTTCTTATTTTCTCTACAGTCCAAAGCAGTTTATGTGATGAAAAGATGCTGAAAATGCATCTATAATCAAAGCAATAAATAACATTTTACTGTACATTATTCAATTTAAGATTAGTAATATTCACAATATTTCTAATTTTTGTGTTAATTTGGATCAAGTAAATGCAGCTTTGGTGAGCAGAAAAGACATTTGAAACATTAAAAAAAATTACACCTTAAAATGTAATAAAGACCAATAATATTATTATTAATAATAAATCCCACTGAACATCAGCTACAGAACTGCATCTTATTCCTGTCAAGTTGGAACAGAATCTGCACTAAACGAGAGTATTTTACCATTACTGGTTGCCATTATCATATAAACTCTTATAAGGATTTACCAATAATAGATAGAAATTTATAAAAAAAAAAAAAATTATATATATATATATATAATTACATATGCGATTTAAATAAATCTATACTGTTTGAAATTTTTGGTAAAAGAAACGTTTTTATTATTTTTATTCACTGTTAGTAATTTACTAACAGAAACGGATCAATGTCAGTTTTTGTATCCATGGCAACGTAATTTAAAAACTACACTTCTGTGATGTCATTCAGTGCGGAGCCGTTTAAATCTGCGCTCGGTAAGATTCAAACAATCGTTCTCCTTTACCATTAAAACTTTTATTATCAGCATCAAATACCGTTATTCATATGTGATTACATATTTTATACTTATAAAACGTTTGGATAATTAATATTTAGAGTCTTGTATGATATTCGCATTTAAAATGTGCGTTGCTATCCACATAGCAACAGCGTGACCTCACAAGTGTAGCGGATTTTCAAACGTGTGTTAAGTTTTTCATCGTTGGCGTGTTTTCTGTCTCTGAAGTGATTTAACAGCGTCTAGAGCCACCTAATGGTGATCTGTGGTATTCGTTTGTCTCTAGTGCCTTTAGAAAACCTGGTCCTCAGTACTGATCAGGTCTGTCAAGGTCCTCACTAATATAGCAAAACCAGTATGTGTGTGTGTGCGCATGTGTAAGAGTGTGTGTGCGCGTGTGTAAGAGTGTGTGTGCATGTGTAAGAGTGTGTGTGCGCATGTGTAAGAGTGTGTGTGCGCATGTGTAAGAGTGTGTGTGCGCATGTGTAAGAGTGTGTGTGCGCATGTGTAAGAGTGTGTGTGCGCATGTGTAAGAGTGTGTGTGCGCATGTGTAAGAGTGTGTGTGCGCATGTGTAAGAGTGTGTGTGCGCATGTGTAAGAGTGTGTGTGCGCATGTGTAAGAGTGTGTGTGCGCATGTGTAAGAGTGTGTGTGCGCATGTGTAAGAGTGTGTGTGCGCATGTGTAAGAGTGTGTGAGTGTGTGTGTGCGCATGTGTAAGAGTGTGTGTGCGCATGTGTAAGAGTGTGTGTGCGCATGTGTAAGAGTGTGTGTGCGCATGTGTAAGAGTGTGTGTGCGCATGTGTAAGAGTGTGTGTGCGCATGTGTAAGAGTGTGTGTGCCTGTGTAAGAGTGTGTGTGCGCGTGTGTAAGAGTGTGTGTGCATGTGTAAGAGTGTGTGTGCGCATGTGTAAGAGTGTGTGTGCGCATGTGTAAGAGTGTGTGTGCGCATGTGTAAGAGTGTGTGTGCGCATGTGTAAGAGTGTGTGTGCGCATGTGTAAGAGTGTGTGTGCGCATGTGTAAGAGTGTGTGTGCGCATGTGTAAGAGTGTGTGTGCGCATGTGTAAGAGTGTGTGTGCGCATGTGTAAGAGTGTGTGTGCGCATGTGTAAGAGTGTGTGTGCGCATGTGTAAGAGTGTGTGTGCGCATGTGTAAGAGTGTGTGTGCGCATGTGTAAGAGTGTGTGTGCATGTGTAAGAGTGTGTGTGCGCGTGTGTAAGAGTGTGTGAGTGTGTGTGTGTGCATGTGTAAGAGTGTGTGTGCGCATGTGTAAGAGTGTGTGTGCGCATGTGTAAGAGTGTGTGTGCGCATGTGTAAGAGTGTGTGTGCGCATGTGTAAGAGTGTGTGTGCGCATGTGTAAGAGTGTGTGTGCATGTGTAAGAGTGTGTGTGCGCATGTGTAAGAGTGTGTGTGCATGTGTAAGAGTGTGTGTGCGCGTGTGTAAGAGTGTGTGAGTGTGTGTGGTGCGCATGTGTAAGAGTGTGTGTGCGCATGTGTAAGAGTGTGTGTGCGCATGTGTAAGAGTGTGTGTGCGCATGTGTAAGAGTGTGTGTGCGCATGTGTAAGAGTGTGTGTGCGCATGTGTAAGAGTGTGTGTGCCATGTGTAAGAGTGTGTGTGTGCCATGTGTAAGAGTGTGTGTGTGCCATGTGTAAGAGTGTGTGTGCGCATGTGTAAGAGTGTGTGTGCGCATGTGTAAGAGTGTGTGTGCGCATGTGTAAGAGTGTGTGTGCCATGTGTAAGAGTGTGTGTGTGCCATGTGTAAGAGTGTGTGTGTGCCATGTGTAAGAGTGTGTGTGCGCATGTGTAAGAGTGTGTGTGCGCATGTGTAAGAGTGTGTGTGCCATGTGTAAGAGTGTGTGTGTGCCATGTGTAAGAGTGTGTGTGTGCCATGTGTAAGAGTGTGTGTGCGCATGTGTAAGAGTGTGTGTGCGCATGTGTAAGAGTGTGTGTGCCATGTGTAAGAGTGTGTGTGTGCCATGTGTAAGAGTGTGTGTGTGCCATGTGTAAGAGTGTGTGTGCGCATGTGTAAGAGTGTGTGTGCGCATGTGTAAGAGTGTGTGTGCGCATGTGTAAGAGTGTGTGTGCGCATGTGTAAGAGTGTGTGTGCCATGTGTAAGAGTGTGTGTGTGCCATGTGTAAGAGTGTGTGTGTGCCATGTGTAAGAGTGTGTGTGCGCATGTGTAAGAGTGTGTGTGCGCATGTGTAAGAGTGTGTGTGCCATGTGTAAGAGTGTGTGTGTGCCATGTGTAAGAGTGTGTGTGT
>NC_039281.1:8801035-8803535 GCF_003368295.1 Carassius auratus | reverse complement strand
CAGAGTATATACAGAATATAAATAGGAATGCAATGACATTATGAACAGAGCAATGAAGGATTATATATATATTATTATGAATAGCAGGAACGTGAGAACAGTGCTAATAAAAACAGTTGGATGAATGTGCAAATATATTGTTGAACAATGTATTATATGCAAAATAATAGTAGTGCAATGATATTTATAGAATTAGATACGGAGCGATTGCTGGACCACACTGAGATGCTCTCAATGGTACAGCGGTAGAATTCAGCAAGGATCCTGGGACTCAGGTAAACTTTCTTAAGTAAGGAATAATTGACTCCGGAACATTGAATTATTGGATAAATAATGCACACCGAGGTGAACAGCATTCTCATGTGTGTATTTTGACTGTCCAGGGGTCTCATTTATAAAACTCTCTGTAGATTTCATCCTAAAATTTTACATAGGCACAAAAGCTAGATTTTGCGTGTGCCCAAAAGTTTTCAGATATATAAAACCATGCACAGGCCAGAACCTGTGAAAAATCTCTTTATAAATCCCAGTCAGGGGAAGATTGTGTACATCTCCACTCGACTCCTCCCAGAATCACCATATATGGAGCTTACCACGCCTTGTTTTAATATTCATAACCTCATCTGCATATCATTTACACGTGACACCATGTTTAACACAGAGACAGAGGGAAATACTATCCCTGCTGTGTTTTAGAATAAATATATGAAAATATCCATTAAAAATGGTTTTAGAGAGTTCTCAGATATTTTAGATGATTTAATTCTTTTACACTGGCCAAATAGAATTTAGATTATTTTAAGTTAAATGTATGTTGCTGATAAGATAAACATATTTGAGCTATTTTAGGGGAAACAGATAAACACATATTTATTGCAGTGTATTGTCTGATTCGGCTCGTCACTGATAAAGTATTGTAAAGAGGAAACATGCAAATCTTACAGTTTTCTCCTAGTTATGTCCTTCAGATATAGTGGAATATTTCATACTGTAGTAGAGATGACTTCACACACATTAACTCCTCCGTGCAGCTGTTTCTACAGTAATCCAGCAGCGTCGTAATATCACAGTAAGTGTTCATCATCTAATATATTTATCATAACATGTGGTCTGTAGTTTAGTTGGAAGATTAATTACTGTGCACCTATAGAACTCCTCGCTTTAATAAAAATAACATGTCACAGGAAAATTGTTTATTGCTAATGAAATTATGCAATTATGTTGTTTGTAAAATGATGTAATTTCAGTGTTAATCTCTTTTAATACAAGTGGAATATTTAATGTAAATGTGTAGATCGACATGAAAACAGAGTTTAAAGTCGTTGTTTACTTCATGAAAAAGTGTTCGTATGCATGGTTTATAATGTCCGTACAGTGCGTATATATTTACACAGTATCTGTGCGTATGCAAGGTTTATAAATGAGACCCAGGTGAGCGAGGTGAGATGGCGTCCGCTGTTGATCTAGTGCGGTGAAAGGCAAACAGGAACGGTGTAGTGTAGCAGGGACACAGGGTTTGCTTCTCAAAGCACTTGGCAATGATTCGGGTGAGAGCACAGGACAGAAGAGGTTAGGGACCGAGGCAGTGGAGCGCTTCTGTACTGGCAGCATGGGGGGGTTCTGGAGCTGGTGGGGACAGGGGTTTGGGTCAGGGACAGACTGATAATAATCTGTGACACCGGGGATCTGAAGACTTGAGGTGTTCTTCAATCCTCTGACAGATACACTTCCTCAGGATGGCTCTGGATCAGTCTCCAGACACACAACGGTTAAAGAAATTGGAAAACTAACCCAGGAAGAATCATCCTTGATTGGCAGATCAAAGCAGCACTAATGAACAAAATCAAGTTTTTCTATAGATTAAAGACTGGTTAGTAAGTTCTTTCCTCTTGAGTTATCTTGATGCCTGTCTAACTGTTCATGCTCAGTAAAGTTCATCTGAACCGAACTGAGAGACAGAGAGAGATTGAGAGAGTGACAGAGAGAGTGAGACGGTCGGTGTCTCACCTTCATCATGAGACGAGCGTCTGTCTGTGTGTCTGACACAGGACTCCACTCAGAGCTCTGAGCCTTCATCATCCTCCTCCTCCTCACACAGGCCTTCTGACAGCGATCCAGAGCGAGCTCCTCCGTCTGACGTCTGATCTCTACACACACACACACACACACACACACAGGGGTGAGGCAGGAGGGTTCAGAGCACATGGTGATGTTGGTCATGTGTCAGTACCGTCAGTGCTCTGCTCCAGAGCTTCATTAACTGCAGTCTCCACGTCACTGAGACTCTGTTTCTCCAGCTGTCCATCAGCTCTCAGCTCCTGCACTGATTGGCTGGTGACTTTCAGCATAAGCTCCGCCTCCCGTTTCAGGAGCGCAGTCTTCTCTCTCAGGCCATCGGACACTTCCTGCCAGCACTCAAACCGGTCCAACAGCATCTGTCACACAGCGGTGTTAGTCTGAGGTCAGCGGTGCGAGCGTGACGACTGCAGCGTGTGATCCT
>NC_039281.1:8791035-8796035 GCF_003368295.1 Carassius auratus | reverse complement strand
AACGAGCGCGCCTCACGCGCGTTCTCCTGCTGACCGCCGTACTGTTTCTTTTGTTTGGCAGGGTTTGCAGCCAATCACAGCGCGGCATCGCCTGAGGAATGTTGTTAATTGAGCCAATCAGCGGCGCGGGGGCGGGGTTTCTCGCAGTTTCCAAACTTCGGAAAAGTTGTGCAAAACGGAAATGAGAAAATACGGCGAAATGCTCGTTTCTTCTAGTTTACTCATGGGGTATTTACATACGAATCTACCGTTATTTACAGCGTTTAAGGACATGGTGACATGTATGCGAAGAAAACAACACGAATTTAAGTCTCCTAATGAGTCATTCGGGTTGCTCGTTTATTAATCGTGCGGGAAGACCATTTAATCGCCTCGTGCTTGTGATTAAACGTTTTACGTTTGAAAATGGATTTAGGAATCGATGGATGTTTTGTGATCGTGAACGCGCTGCTGTTGTTCGCGCGTGCTGGTGTGCGCGTTCACGACAGATCAACAGTCGATCATCAGGAAAGCAGAGATTTGGAGAAATCACTGCGCAAAAAAAGCTTTCTTATGTCGTGTTCTTTTAAAATCCCAATTTAAAAAACCTGTAGGGTTCTTGTGTGGTTGAAGAACAGACAGATAAGTTCTTAGCTTTTAGCTTTTAGCTTTCAGAGATGAGGCGACCGTCAGCTCTCCACAGCAACACACCGAGGACGCAGGCCACGCCTCCTATACCTTATGCGGTCAGTGGGCGGGGCAGAGCCCCAGCTGGCCTCCCTGATAGCTGTCAATCATCCATCACTCACCTGTGTGTTTGTGTTGTGCTGCTGATGGAGGCAGGTAAACCTCAGTCCCCTGATCTCGAGACACGAGCGAGACACAATCTCTGCTCTTCTGAACAGTGATGTTCTGGTTTAACTTCATGGATAAAACAAGAACAAATATCTGTCCATGGAGTCAGAAAAATAGTCTTGTTTTCCCTTTAAATTAAGTTTATCTTTTTGAACCCACAGGCAGATATTTGTTGTTTTAGAAAACAAGACTTTTATCAGGTCATTTTGCTTTTCCAGTTGTGTATTGACTGAAGGATGTTTGTCCTGGAGAAGCAGACAGGTGCTGAGAGACGGCCG
Organism: Carassius auratus; assembly: GCF_003368295.1. Classification (NCBI taxonomy): domain Eukaryota; kingdom Metazoa; phylum Chordata; class Actinopteri; order Cypriniformes; family Cyprinidae; genus Carassius; species Carassius auratus. The sequence goes on along the minus strand of NC_039281.1, from coordinate 8,794,923 downwards.
GTCTGTCATCAGGACGTGCTGGAGCTGGGTTCTCTCCTGCTCAGAGATGGACACAGATCTTCAGAGGAGCGTCTGGAGCAGAGAGCTGGAGCAGACACCACAGACAGACTCTCATCTGTCTCTCAGCTCCACGTCTAGTGTTCTAGTGTTGCTCCTGCTTCATGTGAGCTCATAGACAGAGTCTTTCTTCAGTTTACTTGAACAACACACCTGAGTTTGCTCTCCATGCATGTGTGTGTGTGTGTGTGTGTGTGTGTGTATTACTGATGCGCAGGTCAGGTTTTTTTCCAGCCTGCGGGTCCTGCTTTTGTAAAACTAATTGGCCTGCCCTGCAAATAAAGTACAATTTCTTGGGTCCACAAGTTATGAGACGATATAAGACGACCGCGCATCAGGGACATCGCGCTGTTATGTTGCTTCACCTTCGTATTGTAACTTTATCAAAGAACCTAATCCAATATGAAAATAGATATTCCAAATATTTAATATAAGATATAGGGAATTGCACGCAATATATATGGATTAGTGGACGTGTGTGTGTGTTTCTCTCTCTGTGTGTGTCCACTTTCTCTCTCTCTCTGTGTGTGCATGAATGAGTGAGTGTGTGTGTGTGTGTTTCTCTCTCTGTGTGTGTCCACTTTCTCTCTCTCTGTGTGTGTGCATGAATGAGTGAGTGTGTGTGTGTGTGTGATCTGCAAATATAACTACAGCAACATCCTCATAAACCAGCAGAAGCAACTGAAGATCTTCCTCGAGACTCCTCCAGCTCTCAGAAATATAACACTGTGGAACACACTGTTTTCCTAATGAATGTTGTTCAGTTGCTTTGACGCAATGTATTTTGTTTAAAGCGCTATATAAATAAATGTGACTTGATTTGACTTGTCTCACAAACTCTTTACAGAAACATGACATAGAAACACTCTCTGACCCTACACACACTAGTGGGCTCTTCCTGACTTTGCTGCAGTCTGGAATTGAACTACTGGTTTCGTCTGGTCAGAGGAGAACTGACCCCAACTGAGCCTGGTTTCTCCCAAGGTTTTTTTCTCCATTCTGTCACCGATGGAGTTTCGGTTCCTTGCCGCTGTCGCCTCTGGCTTGCTTAGTTGGGGTCACTTCATCTACAGCGATATCATTGACTTGATTGCAAATAAATGCACAGACACTATTTAAACTGAACAGAGATGACATCACTGAATTCAATGATGAACTGCCTTTAACTATCATTTTGCATTATTGACACACTGTGTTCCTAATGAATGTTGTTCAGTTGCTTTGACGCAATGTATTTTGTTTAAAGCGCTATATAAATAAAGGTGACTTGACTTGACAAGTCAAGTGATATCTTAATAATAATAATACATATAGTGCAATATTAAAAGTTTATTATAGTCATACTGACATTATGTAAAATTAATATAACATTCGTTTTACACAAAATAATAATATATCGGTATATAATACAATAATAACACAGTTCCGCACAAGCAATTGCGATATTATATCATTTAGATTAACAATATACATTTACACACACACACACCGAGTAGCTCTATGCTCTGCTGGTACGCGAGTAACAAAAAAAAAATTTCATTGATTTCGCAACCGAAGCGTGGACTATATACTAGCCTATGAAAAATGTAATGTAAAGTACATAAATGGTCATTATAGCAAAGTTCAAACGACAAAAATAAAAACGCGAATTTGCAGGAATTGTAATCAGGCTAAAAAATAATACCCATTAAATGTTCGTTGAGCCAATGGGATCACTCGGGGTCCTAAGCGGACTCGATTTCTCATGACACCGGAGTTCGGAGCTGGATCGCGAATTATTTGAGTCAGTTCTGGAATTCCAAGCGGGTTCGCGAATCAATTGAGTCAGTTTGGGAGTTCGGAGCGGGATCGCGAATCATTTGATTCAGTTCGGGAGTTCGGAGCGGTTTCGCGAATCATTTGAGTCAGTTCTGGAATTCAAAGCGTGTTCGCGAATCATTTGAGTCAGTTTGGGAGTTCGGAGCGGGTTCACGAATCATTTGAATCAGTTCGGGAGTTCGGAGCGGGTTCGCGAATCATTTGAGTCAGTTTGGGAGTTCGGAGCGGGTTCACGAATCATTTGAATCAGTTCGGGAGTTCGGAGCGGGTTCGCGAATCATTTGAGTCAGTTTGGGAGTTCGGAGCGGGTTCACGAATCATTTGAATCAGTTCGGGAGTTCGGAGCGGGTTCACGAATCATTTGAATCAGTTCGGGAGTTCGGAGCGGGTTCACGAATCATCTGAGTCAGTTCGGGGATAATTTTTAGTCTATTTCAAAAATAATAGGCTGTTCAAATGATATCTTAATAATATAATACATATAGTGCAATGTTAAAAAAATATCTGAAGCCCATCTGGCCATGTCGCTACAACGTCCCCAATGGGACTAACTAGTCATATCTTTTGAGGACGTGCCTTCACAGTGTTAACAGTTTCAGTGATTTTAAAGAGAGATTTTGAGAGTGATTGAACTCTAGACTGTCATTGAAAATGTTCTTTGCTCTCTTTCTGTACAGTGGAAGCCTAACTTACAACGATTTTATATCACATTAACTTTCAGTGTTATGTTCACATTTAATATAAATATATGAAATATAAAAATATGTTATGGCATGACACCCATGTCTATTACTTAAGTAATCAGACAGGTTTGTATGTATATAGATTACATCATTAGGCTACTTTGACCATTTTATCTAACAATCTGTGAAGGTGAGCATCGAGATATTTCATGGTATAGTTCATGCGTCTGTGAATGTTTCTAATAAAAATGTAAACAATTTATAATGCTTAATAATAATTTGCCAATATGATGTTGTATGCCCCCCCCCACTCGTTACACCCCAAAAATAATGAGTGCGTGACTCTCCTGCTTATACATTAAATAATATATTTTTACATTTAATAATCTGTCACAGAGTGTGAAATAAATACTGTCCGAACCCGTGTTAGATCTGTTCCTGAAGGAATGCCTTCGCCTAAACAGAATTAACTGATATTTCCACAACATTTTTTTATCCAATACTTTTTACTCCTACTCAAGTAACTATTCATACTAGTACTACTTTTACTTGAGTGAATATTTCTATAAGAACGTTTATTTTTACTTGAGTACAGTTTTTGGGTACTCTACCTCTGACCTCTGTTGACCTCTGTTGACCTCTAGGCAGAAGAAGTGAACCACTGCGTTTATTGAACGTTTGATTAAAGTTATCCGGTCTTTAATAATGTTGTCAGAATGTTTGCTCAAAACAATATTTGTTCATGGGCGTTCATCTAACCTTTATTAATGCTACTTGATTCAGAAAGTTCAGCAGGGAATTCAGCAGTTGTGAGGGAAAAACGTTTCTGAAACACTTATAAAACCTGGATGTTTTGGACGTTCAGAGAACATTCAGAAATATAACCTAAAAGCAGACTTTAGTAGGGAGACTATGATGTGTCTCTCCCAATATCAGAGACTACTAATTGTCCCTAGCAATAGTTTTGATCAATAATGTCTTCTGTCCGCTGTTATCAATACAGCCTTGCTCAGGAGCAACTTAGAACATATTTTTGTCAACTGAGTAATAGAAGAACCTATAACACACCTCATTATACTACATTCACACTTTTTACACATTCATACACTCCAATATAAGCCAAATAATCACTCACTCTCATCCAGCAGAAACACAAGCATCTGCGCGTGCACGGGTGGGACAGTGACGTCATCGGGATCGAGCGCGCTCTCTCTCTCACACACACACACACACACAGACGCAAGCGCGCGCATTTATAGGGAGAACTTCTCATCACAGAACACATCTGTTTGGAGAGAGACAGACATGAGCGCGCAGATGAGACTCGTTT
>NC_039281.1:8771035-8786035 GCF_003368295.1 Carassius auratus | reverse complement strand
TAGTTAACAAGAAAAGAGTTCGCCAAAATTACACCAGAAATCTCTAATAAAACACTAATTTGAGTCTGATTAATATTGAGAATTTTGAGAGAGAGAGAGAGAGTGTGTGTGTGTGTGTGTGTGTTCTCCCGCACCGGGCACTCGCACCGAGCGGGACTCGAACCCGTGTATCAGGGACTGTCTATGGGACGCACTTACAAGGGGTTAAAGGACCGCAGACTAGCTTCCGGCTTTACCTGCACGTGACCTACCAGCTGGCCTCCGTTAAAGGTCCCGTTCTTCGTGATTCCATGTTTTAAACTTTAGTTAGTGTGTAATGTTGTTGTTAGAGTATAAATAATATCTGTAAAATTCTAAAGCTCAAAGTTCAATATCAAGCGAGATATTTTATTTAACAGAATTCGCCTACAGAAAACTACCAGTTTGGACTACAGCCCTCTAGTTCCTTCAGCAATGACATCAATAAAACAGTGTTTTTGACTAACCTCCGCCCACATGAATACAGAAAAAGGGGGCGTGGTCTTGTTAAGTTCCAACGGAGAAGAAGGAAGAGCTGTGTTTGTGTTCGACATGTCGTTGAAACGCTGTTATTTTCATCTCTGAGTCCAATCATCTTTGTTTGGGCTTCCCAGGAACGCTGTATTTGGAGATTAATGGTTAATATTTATGTTTAACTCGGTTCCCGAAAATTATAATCCACATGTAAAACTATGTGCAGCACATTTTGCTGAGGACAACTTCCTCAATCTCAATCAGTTTAATGCCGGATTCACACAAAGATTATTCCTGAAAGATGGAGCAGTTCCCTCTTTGTCTGGAGAAGGCGTTGTTTATGGACCACAACCAGTAAGTGTATTTTATTATTTAATTTGGTGCGTTTAACAGTTTCTGTAGCTTATTACACAAAGGGCAACGCTGTTTAGCTTTGTTAACTAGATGTTAGGGCTGTGCAAAAAAACAAATGTGATTTTCATGCACATCTCATCAGTAAAAACGCTCCTGTGATTATAAGTACATCTCCACACATGCTCCTGCACACTTGCTTCTCAAAACTAGTCCAATCACGTTTGCAGGAGGGCGGCGTGCGCTCAGCTGCTGTCGAATCACAACACAGGAACCGCTGGCCCAATCAGAACTCGTTACGTATTTCTGAAGGAGGGACTTTATAGAAGAAGGAAGTCATCAGCCCGTTTTTATGACAGTGAAAACAGCGGTATACAGATAAGTGAATAGTGTGAAAAATACTGTGTTTTTACACGCGAAACATGAACATGTTATATTGTACACTGTAAACACAATCACAGCTTAAAAAAAGCACGTAAAACGGGACCTTTGAGGTCACCTATATTTGAAATGTGAAATAGGTTTGCTAAATGGTTAAGGAAACGATGAATGTTAGACTTGTGTCAGTAACTAACCCAATCTGGAGAATGATGATGATCAGACTAGTCTTCATCAGCAGATCTCTATCTGTAGATGATCTCATGCTCATCTCATGAATTGCAGCAGCAAAATAAATAGGTTAAATATTACACAATTTGATTCGAAGCATCTTAATACATGATCGTGTTGCTATTCATTAAGCTTTTTTTTTTTTTTTAAATAAAATCTTATTTTGAAGAGCCATATGTTGTTTTATATTTATGTTTCTAACCAGAGAAACTTATCATGAAAACAAAAGTTATATCAAACAGTCAAAATATTTAACATTTTCAGCAAAGAACACATTTATAAATCGAACACTGCAATAAACAACTTATATTGTTCATAAATGATTGATTTCTCTTCGATATAAGTCCTTTCTGCTGTCAGTGAAGGACACACGATCCTGAACATCACATCATCACAGGGTCAGGACGAGGTAAACTGTCGAATGACACAACTGTGTGGTCGGGTTCATATGATGTTCATATTTTAGGACTGTTTTATTGTTGAATTACAGTTCACGTCTATGTAAAGTGCTCTTTTATTTAAGAAGATCTGTCGGGAACAGAACTCTATGTATTTTTCTCAGTTTTCAGTGTCATCGTTCATTTCTTCATCAAATAAATAAATCACCGAAACCGTGCCCTTATGTTAAAAAGATGTTTAAAGAGATAAAGGAACGTAATAGTTTGCAGTCGAGTTTATATGCTGTTAAAAGGCTGAAGTTGAACCGCGAGGTGGCGCTAGAGATGAAGGAACCTGATCCACAGAGACGACTCGGCTTTTAATGCGCGTTTGAAACCATAATAACTAGAATCACTTCTATCATTATTAGATGTTGTTAGATCTCTTACTTCTTCTAGACTTTGTATCATTTCACTGAATGAAAAATATTTATGCAATTAGTTTTGACGTACATTACAAGCAAATGGACTATTAATATTTTGCTTTTAAATAGACTCAAAACAATCAGTACCGACACATATAATATCAAGTGTTTTTGAAATATCATGGAAAACACCGAATAAAACGTTTAATATGTGTATAGGTGTATATGTGTGTGTGTGTGTGTGTGTGTATCCTCTAAACAGGAGTGAAGAATAATCAAACAAAAATAAGATTCATAATCTGTAAATTTAAACACATTTCCACCGACTGCATTTTCGTGTTTAATTTCTTTCAAGTGAATGTAAATATCAAAAACGTAAATTGTGGTTAATTTAGTGGTTGTGATTATTTATTAGGCTATTTGAAAGTTTAATTCACGGTTTTATTTAAATGTTTAACCCAAAAATGTAGGTTCGTTTAGATTATTTTATGGATTATATTATCATATACAGATTACAGATATACAGATACAGGATTATATAGCCTACAGTATTGCAGGAGTTTCTGTCAGAATATGAAGTGTGTGATGCCCAGATGCAGAAGATGCTGAGCTCTGGAGACAGACGAATGAAGCGCGATTCTCTTCACAAACATCCCGTTGTGATATTTTGGATGATAAAAACAAGTGCGAGAGAGAGAGAGAGAGAGAGAGAGAGAGAGAGAGACCTCTTCTGAAAAGAAGGAACAGATTCCCCTCAGATCTTTTGTGAGCTCGTCCTCGCTTTCAGCCGGCGCGTTCACGCGTGTGATTCTCATCGTCATTAGGGCTTTTATTAATTACCGAGCACTGACTCCAGACCCAGCAGAAAGTGTCCAACCCTGGCCATTTTTAACAGATTTAAATTCCGATAATTCATATGAGTTTTTTTTTTTTATTTAATATATTTTTTCCTGAAAATTACTCTGTGGTCATCTCTTGAATTAAAAAAAAAAAAAAAAAAATCGAAGCACCAAGCCAACATATGACCCAGCATCAATTATTACATTTATTTTGCCTTAAACTATAATTTTGCATTATTGAGACACTGTTTTCCTAATGAATGTTGTTCAGTTGTTTTGACGCAATGTATTTTGTTTAAAGCGCTATATAAATAAAGCTGACTTGATGATAATATTAGTAATAATATAATAAAGATTTGTTGAGGTGAACGCTGTTTCCGCTGCAGTAAATGATTCTCTTGATTGCTCTCGATGTGTTATTGTAAACATGAGATCTTTAATGTGCTGTAGATCCTCCAAACCCTCGTGTGTTCGCTCGTATGTAAATTCATCCCTTTAGTAAAATAATTCCAGTCCAATCTTTTAAGGTAATTTCACACCGTCTGAACTTCTCACGAGTGACGGGTTTGTAGATATTAGTGAAGGAAATCTCAGTGGGTTATTTCGGAGCAATAAGCAACAGCTGTGGAAATACAGATGATTTAAAGACTGCCTGTTCCTTTCAGAGGCGCATTTTACACAGATTTATTTATTATAGATTTATTAAGAAATGATGTACCATTACCATGTGGACACAGTGTGGTGAAGAAAACTCTGATGTTAATCTGGGTCTACAAATTAAGATATAGTTTAAATCTGTGTAGAACTATTGAGATATCGACATGTCAGCCTCATCAAACAAACACAAATATTAGCATTTTAAAAACCTGCTTAGCATTGGGTTAGAAAGGTTGTTTTGCACAGAGGTGTTTTTATGGATACTTATTTAATTTTAAGATTTAAGTGTGGATTGACATCAGTAATCAAATAGGAAATACAATTTCATACTTGTTATTTTTCTATCCTTATAATCTCTCTCACAATCTACACCATAAACAAACAAGAAAAAAAGAATAAACAGTTTGTCATTAATTTATTAAACAAATATATTCATCATATAAATGGAATTTATGTCTAAATGTACAATATTTTACATTTCAGATCCCTTTGGAAGGGAATCATTTAAACAGTTATTTTAAAATGCTGTTGTTTAAAACAGTTTGCATTCGCCGATTGATCATAAACGCATTGCTACGAATGCAAGTGTCAGACTCTTTTCTCCTGACCTACCTTTGACCAAATCCATTCTCATGAGTCTCTGTGAAAGTACAGGACGTGTGAAATGTCACTGTTAGAGTAAAGTCCACTTCTGTCGGAACAGATTCGCTGAAGATGACAGCATTTCCTCGCAGAGATTCAGATGCACTGGACCGTGCTTTAAGATGAATGGTACATGCTGTATCCCATGTGTGTGTACAGTCCCACCGGAGTCACGCTCACCGAGTGTCTGTGAAACGGGTGTGATCCCGTGTATGAAGCGTGAGCACCGACGGGAAATGAAAAGCCGAAGGCGGGAGGAAGCATCGGTTTAGAGGCCAGTTTTATCTTCTCGAGCTCGGCCTCCTGGAGCCGCTTGGCTTTAGCTCGTCTGTTCTGGAACCAGATCTTCACCTGAGTCTCGGTCAGGTTCAGAGAGCTGGAGAACTCGGCCCGTTCTGCGATGGACAGATACTGTTTCTGACGGAACTTCCTCTCCAGCGCCAGCAGCTGTGACGTACTGAACGGGGTCCGAGGCTTCCGGTTGGTTTTGTGTTTTCTCAGAGGACACGCTGGAGGACTGAGACGCCCTGGAGACAACAACAACACATCGAGCTTTACTCTCATCTCTCACACTACCTCTGAGCTCAGCTGAACGATTACTCCACACCTCATAATGCCAATATAATGAGATTTAGGCAATGTTGCATTAAACGTACCTCACCTGAACTTAAATCAAACTGATGTAAATAAGTTCATAATAGTACCAACCATAATTGTAGTACAATGTGTCATATGCAGATTTTAATAATCATAAACATGCTCATAAATGTCTTGTGATCACATTATTGGAGCACTTGAACGTGGTCAGTCTTGAATGACTTTCAGAACATTTAAATATGTTAAATGCAAATTTAATCGATCATGGTGTCCTCAATAAAGTCAAACCAAGTAGGCCTATCTTAAAAAATAAAATAACCATGGTTTTACTAAATAATAATAATAAAAACATGCTACACTTACCATAGTTTAACTAAGGTATTTAAGGCTATAAAAATGGTAACAACCCCCACCCCTCTCCCAAAAGAAAAACACGGTTAGGCTATTGCACATTATCTATAATAAAACAATGGTTAATTTTCGTAAGGTGTGAATCTGAGCTCGTATGTACCCGGTGAAATCATGCAACAGTTTATGATTGACATAACGAGCTTTGGCTGTTACTCACGGGGAGAGAGCTGATGAATCCACGTGCTCCGCTCCGCGCGCTCCGGGCTCTCCGCCTTCACCGGCGCGCTCTCGTGCAGTTTCAGAACGTCAACAGAGAATGCCAGACGAGCACCGGCCCGGTCTGAGTCTGCCTCCGGGATGAGAGCATGCGAGGTTCCGGCGGAAGAGCTGCTCGGTCTCCGATCTGCCATCAGCGCTTCAACACTGAACGGGAGGATCTTCGGTCTCTCGTCCTCCTCCACACTGATGCTGGTCTGCATCTCTCCTTTATCTCCTGAAATCACTTCAGCTTTCAAACCAGTGTCGAGAGAGGTCATGGTGATAACTGGGGCCATGCACGAGCTTGACTTGGAGAGCTCGGATGCTGCTGTGAAGTTGGAGTACTGTAATCTAATAACACAGGGTCATCCAATCAGAACAGAGCGGGGTGGGGCTTAAGTTTCTCCTGAAGTTTGTCTGTTGTGTTTGTTTACGATCTGTGTTGAGTATTTGAGCAAACACAGAGCTAAATAAAGTACTGTGTTTTTTTATACCAAATTAAAGATACACTAAACTGCATTTACAATTATTGTTTGACTAATTGTCCCTGATAGCACATGTACATCACAGAGACTGCAAGACGTATTTTTTAGTGTTTGCACATCTGCTATAATTCTGTAGGACGATTCTATCAGATATCATATAGACGTTTAAAAGACGTCTTTAAAATGTCAATGATAGTAAAACTAACATCTCAAAGACTTCAAATGTGTGTACACATCTTGCAGATGTACCTGTGCTATCTGATATTATACAATAGTTCATTAATTTGACGTATTCTTTTGCTGCTTGTGTTGCAGAACATTAGCAGTGCACAGTACCAGCTCCAGTAATTGCTGAACAGTCAATCAGTGGTGATTAGTGTTTTACTAGAGTAATTATTAGTCTCGGTGATGTTGTTGTTTGGCGCCAGCAGCGGCGGGATCAAAGGCCCTAGCGACCAGACATTCCTTTCCGTCTGAAAAATGTAGTTTCTTAAAGCATCGCAAGACATTTACTAGCTCTTTCTGTTTCTGGCGGCTGTAATAGAGCAGATCAGAGATTACGATGACAGGAGAGCTAGGCAACGAACTGCTAACTCAAATATTAATAACATATCAGTGAGAAGTATCAGTTACTGATGTTAATATTTTCAGTTTACTGGTACTTTCATGCATAGTGTGCAGCAGTTCTCCTTTTTCGTAAACTGCAATTGGTTGTAACCACCGGCGGCGCCAGGGGGGGTCTTGGGGGGTCTCAAGACCCTGCCAAAAAATGCCTTGACCCCCCATTTGACCCCCCAGCCTCTTCCTGATTAAAAAAATATATATTCGGGATAAAGATCCAAAAATGTTTCTCTTCAAACTACGCAGAACAATAATAAATAATAATTATTTCGACATTTATTCATACACTGAACCGAGAACCGTTTCTGTCGGACGCGTCCGATTCGAGAACCGATGAGCTGATGATAACTGCGCATGCGTGATTCAGCGCGAAGCAGACTGACACAGAGCGCATCTGAACCGAACTGATTCTTTTGGTGATTGATTCTGAACTGATTCTGTGCTAATGTTATAAGCGCGGGTAAACCAAAGGCTTGAATGAAGGGCAATCATCGCCAATGACGGCATTACATCGAGCGCAAAAGAACCGGTGAACCATTTTTTTTTCAGCTGGTTTATTTGATCGAATTGTCCGAAAGAACCGGTTCACTTGAGCACCTGCTCCTTTGCCCCCCCCTTAAGTGCCCTTTTGTCAAAGCAAAATTTCCTCATTTTTTTTTTGTAATAACATAAACTTTTGTGAATGCCTGCCCACGCCCAATCATAATATTAGTACAATTTATTAATAATAATTTAGCCGTAAATAAAATGACCAACATGATGACCGTTCACCTGACTACGACCTCATCCAACCGGGAAGATTCCTCATGCTGCACGCGCATTTTTTAATTGCTAGAGGATATTTTCAACATCGTGGCAGCTGGTAAGTGGTGTTTAATTCTCAGCGAAGTGATTTTGGTGTTTATTTACTTATTATTATTTTACAAGAACGATGTGACGTGAGAACATGCAGATACGTTGTTTATATTGCTGTGTGTAGCCTGTAGTGTAGAAGTAACACTAGCGTGCTGTTTGAGGGAGAAAAGTTTCACAGGCATCGAGGGGTCTGGTCTTTTTTATGTTATTTGAATAAACTTTTATTATATTATAGTACTTATTTATTTTTAACACGTAAAAATAATTATCACAACACTGGTAAGGCTTATTCAGATTTTCTCATTCTCTGAATTATCATTATAAAAATAAAAACAATTCAGAAATGAATTAAAATATAATTATATTTTAAATGTGATGCAAATATTTTTTCTACAAAAGCAACAGTGTTTACAACAGCAAGACCACTTTAGCCTGTAAACTCAATAATATCTATCTGGAAATAAAAGTAAAAATATCTATGTCAATAAAAATGCATAATATACCTGACATGAAAGTGCTGTGTGAAGGATATCAATAACAAATATAGCCTGTCATTTGTTTACATTGCAAAGGTGTTTTTGTTGTTTAGTAGCAGAAATATGCAGTTATTAGCCATGTCCACTGTATTTTTTGTTGGTTTTCATGAGACCCCCCTTGAAAAGACCAGGACCCCCCATTGCCCCCCCAATCAAAATTGTCTGGAGCCGCCACTGGTTGTAACTGATAAAATTACACGCAAGCGGTAATTTAGCATTTCCTTAATTTCCCATCCGGCACTTAAACGGAATAAATCTGTAATTATGCTTGGAGACACTTAGAGCCCATTAGATGAAATGAGTGGCGCTGTGTGTCGCGCGCTTTGAAGTCTCGCGCTGCGGGGATGTTTGATCCTTCCGCAGTAAAAATGAGCAACACAAACACAAACCTGCACACACGAAACACATTACCCTCCCGCTGGCCGAGAAAGCACGGATCTCCTTCGTGTAAGGGAGTAGTAAATATCTGCGTGGGCTGTTTGTGCAGGGAACAGAGTTAGGGGCAGTTATCATGCGCTTTAGGGTAAGATGTGCCGTGGAGAAGGTGATTACCATAGTTTTTATTGAAATCTCAGGGCAACAAATGAGGGCTGAACTGTGACTGTAAGTCCCATCAGAGCTTTGTTTAACTTCACAAACTCCACCTTTGATTCCGAGTCTGGAGGCAGGCACACGAGACAAAGAGCCTTTGTGGTTCTCTCCGAGAGTTGTCTTAACCCTTTTCATGCAGACTCTGTCAATTCTGACTTAAAAGACTTAAAAGGTTCCGTGGATATCAAAAGAGGGTCCGAGGGAAACGTTTGGCCTTGGTGAACAGCCAAAGGATTTCAGGCTCTGTGTCACCGCGGAACATGTGTGTCTCATTAAGCTGTTTCAGACACAAACTCACGCGGTGTACTTTGACTCGTGTCGTTTACATGATGTTAGAGTCCTCGTCCCGACAGATGCGCGGATCGAGTCGCGTTCAGAGCTTGATCACAACATTATGATGCTCTCGCAGAAGATGAAAGACCTGGCTGCTGAGATCATTACAGATAATGTCTCCTATTTCAAAGCAATTAGCGCAATCAGGCGTAAAGGGCCACTCGATGCCTCACGGTTATTTAAGCTCCTAAACTCGTCTCCGAAAGCGCTTGTCAGTTCAGATCTCTCTCTCTCTCTCTCTCTCTCTCTCTCTCTCTCTCTCTCTCTCTCTCTCTCTCTCTCTGTCTCTCTCTCTCTCTCTCTATATGTTTGTGTAGTAGCTATACAGTAAAGAGTTGAAGTCTTCACTGAGGATTCAGCTATGTTAGCGTTCGCATTACAGAAGCAATGTGGCCATCATTTTTGTAGACCTCAGTGTGTGGTAAAACGTTTTAAATCCCTTTTACAATCTGTAAAAAAAAAAAAACCTTACGATCCGGTCACCAAAACCGAAGATGAAAACAGGTCCTGACTCTTTCTGCAGGTTTCATCTTTACTGTGAAGACCTTTGAATATTAAGTTCAGCCTATTCGTTCAAAATATAGATTTTTTCAGAAACCAGTCTTTGAATCTTTTTTTTTTTCATTCAAAACCATTGACGCAATCAGTAAAGACTTATTGAGTATATCTTTGAATCATTTATTCATATCAGTGTCCCTGCAGCACAAAAGCAGTCATCAGCAGATATATTTGCAGAAATAGACATAAATACATTGTATGGGTCAAAATTATTGATTTGTCTTCCATGAAAAAAATCATTACGCTTTTAAGTAAAGGTTATGTTCCATGAATAGTATATTTAGTAAATTTCCTAGCGTAAATATATCAAAACTAAATTTTTGTTTAGTTATATACATTGCTAAGAACTTAATTTGAACAACTTTAAAGATGATTTTCTCAATATTTGTTATTTTTTTGCTCCCTCGGATTCCAGATTTTCAAATAGATGTATCTCAGACAAATATTGTCCTCCTAACAAACCAGACATCAATGGAGAGATCATTTATTCAGCTGATGATCGGATGATGTAAAAATCTCCATTAAAAATACCTTAATGATTGGGTTTGTGGTCCATGTCACACAAATTTTTCATTTTACATGAAAGTACATAAAAAAAGTTTGAGTTATGAGTAATGCATCAATCATTTTCCCCAGTGACATGATACATTAGTAACATGTCAGTCAATTTCCTCAGTCATCAATCACATTTTAGTTCTGTTTTTATTATTATTATTATTAATAATATTATTGTTGTTGTTGTTGCACTTTTTATCGCATTGTGAATGAACTGAAGTACAGCATTTTTTATGAACATTAATTCGTAAGAATGTTATATATAGCCAAGTTAATATTCTGGTTTCATTTAATGGTAAACTAAACTCTTTAGAATCATGATCCCTATGTTAAGCATAATTTATCCAGCATCATGCAGATCTGTTTATTATTATTATGAGGGTACACATATTTATGAATGAAACCTTTCAATGTCAATGAATCTATAGGGCAACTGAAATTATGGATCTTGTGTTTCCACAAACATTTGCAATATAACTTGGACAGCTGTTGAAATATTGAAAACTGTTGCAGATTCTGGAGAAATCCGCTTTCTCTGAATGAGCTCGTGTCTCAGTTACCTGCAGATGAAATATAATTAGCAGCAGTTTTTATGAACAGAACTAGCTAATGGAATTAATCCCAACCCACTGAGCCGAGAAACGTGTTTGCTGTGTGGATTTAGTGACCGAGTGCTTAATAAAACTTAATGAAATGCTTAATATGCGGATAACAAGCAAACAAATCAAATACTGACACCGTTTGGTAAAAACACCTGAAACACATTAGAAAAATAAGACGAATTGGTCTTCTCAAAAGACACATGATTAAACATTAAACAATTGCAGTATTTTATTGGTTGATGTTTTTCCGCAGTGGTTGCCTGTTTGGGAATTTAAATAATATTTATTGGTTAAAGGCGTTTGGTTATAAATTTATGATTAACCATCATTAAAACAGTACAACAAATAAATAGGCTACGTAAATGAGAGATTTTGATACTTGCTCGGTATTTATTAATGACATTTTAATTGAATATTTCAGCCTTTTCTTCTTGCATCATGATAAATGGTGGATCTTTTAATGTATTATTTTTTTAGGGTTAGTGCAATTTTCCCATTTTTCTTAAATGTATTTAAATCTAGTACTTTTTTCAGGGTTCGTTGTAAAGCCTGTTATATTTCAGTGTATTTTAATCTGTAATCTTTTCGCTTAACAACTGCAAAAAAAAAGGATATTTAAGTTAATATGAAATTATGCGTCGGACTGACTCTTCTGTCTCTTAAAAATAAAGTTTTCAGAATGGTCTTTGCAGTGATGCCATGGAAGAATAATTTTGGCTTCCCAAAGAATTCCAGATCCCATGAATGTTAAAAGTTCTTCCTGCAATCACTGATGCCAAAAAAATTACTTTATTTTCAAAAGTATGTGTTGATTTCAGCACCTTCAAAGTAATTTACTGTGTACAAATTATGATTATTGTTATGATTATTATTATGAATCCATCTTCGGATCTACTTTTTTTTTGGGACACTTTCCTGGGAGCTGAATCCTTTCTGTTCGGTCTCGAGCGGTTTCTAATCACGGAAGCGTTCAGCACCGCACACTACTGCAGCGATAAATCCGACAGAGGCGTGTCTGCTTCTGTTTTCCGTCTGTGCGGGAGGTCAGCTCAGTTTAATGAGGTCGTTAAAGCGCGATTGATTCCGCCTCATCTTTACGATCAGCTCGCGCGCCACTATCAGTCCCGCCACACATTGAGTGCGCGGCCGTTTGTCTCGTTTCGCGCGCTAACATTCCCCCCTTTCAAACCCCAAGAGCCCCATAATTAATTCCCCATTAGACAGCTCTTTATTGTTTAATTTGTGCTGTCGTAATCAAATTGGGCAGATGAATTGCTACAGAATTTAGGGATGCTGAAAAATAAACTGTTTCATTTTCTGCTCTGTATTTTCCCGCGATAAATTCTTCTTCCATTACTTGCGCGCGCTTTTCTGCTCTGATGGATCCACAGATTCTCCCGCGCTTGAGCGAAGCCGTTTAACAGACTGCATTAAAACGTCGACACAGCGATATATTTCCATTACAAGGCTAACTGTAAAAGTCAACACTACAAATTCACAATTACTCGTGTGCGTGTGTGTGAGATATAGTGTGTGTGTGTGTGTGAGAGAGAGAGAGAGTAATGAGAGTTGAACTTGCTTTCAAGGTCCTTAACCTGCATGCTAGCCTTCGGCCAGTTGCATGAACTAGTCTGACTAACTAGCAGTTAACCAGGGTGTGTTCTAACTGTTCTAATGATTCATTAAAATAAGAAAATGTATTTTAATTTGATTTATTTGATCAGTTTCTGAAGAACTATAAAACTGTTGCATTAGGGTCCTGCATATAGCCAAACTCTCCAGACGTGACTTTTGACAGATAATATAAGTTACTAAATAAATACACAATTGTGACAGAGAATAAGAAGCTGACGTCTGATTTATCTAAGCGGTCATTTTTTTTGGCATCATTTCAATATTTCTGCCTTGTATGGTGATTATAATTCACATCAGATCAAGGTATATCAAACACACTGACTGAAAGTGACTTTTGAGCTCGATTTATTTAAAAAAAAAAGTGTTTAATGCTGGTGTTATAGCTCAGTGGCCTAGCCACAGGTGTGCCAGGGTGTGCCTGTGTCACCCACAGTGGCAGCTGGCACACCTAAAAATAGATGCAGAATTATTTTTTATAGTCTCAATAAAAAAATGTTTACTAAAATTGGGCTATTGTTGTTTACTTAGAATATATATATATTTTTTGTTCGTGACTCGGTTGATTCAGATCTGGACATCGAAGCAGGAAGTGTTTGTCAAACAGTTATTGGTGATAAATGAATATTTGGACTTGAGGCTTCTTCTTTTTTTCGATTCAGCATGTACATGGACCCACACACAAAGGTGGACACACTCTAGACTTAATCATCAGTAGGGCTCTAAACTTTTCATCCATTGTTTAGCTGTTATCTTTCTGAAATGATCCGCAGGGCAGACTCTCTATTTTTGTAAAAGCTCCCGAACAAAAATCATTAGGCTATTATATTTTGATGATAGGCAACGTGAGCTAAAATCTCAGATAAGACGACAGATAAAATATGTTACTAAATAAATAGCCTACACAAGGTAGTGTGATAGACAATAAGAAGCTGACGTCTGATTTCGAGATTTCTCTTGGTTGCATTTACCGTGTTTACTATGGTAACGTTAATGTTTAGCGTGCATACTCTTTTACATCGCTTAAAAAATATTTCTGCCTTGTTTAGTGATTATAATCCACATCGGATCGAGTTATTTCAAACACTTGCTGCTGACTAAGAGTGAGTTTTGAGCTCAGCTTATTTTAAAAAGTGTTTAATACCGGTGTTAAAGCTGTATCTTTCTGAAATGATCCGCAGCGCAGACTCCAGACACAGAGAAACTCCTCTTTGTTCATAACCCCTCCTCTACCCCCAGCTGACCCACTTTGGCCCAAGGGGCAAGGAACTCAACCGGAAGTTGAAGTCGGGTGGGGGCTGCCATCTTTTAGCAGAACTTCACTTGCGTTAGCATTCCCATTGACTCCCATTCATTTTGGCGTCACTTTGACAGCGAATAACTTTACATCTGAGGCGTTTAAAGACTCTGTTTGTCCATTATTTATTTCTAAAGATACACGACAATGTATAAAGGGCTCCATTACCTTCTATGTTACATTATGGCCCCGTATAAACAGTTTTTGTAAAAATAGGCTAATGATTGCGTCATAACCACTCGGCTCTCTGTCGCATTACCGTACAGACAGCAGGAGAAGATCGCAGGCAATTAACTTAATATGGCGTACTGTCGTTACATTTTAAAATACTATACAAAATAATTAATCAGAATACTTACTCCTACTCACTCACGCCGTCTCTGCAAGATTAACGATGGCAGTTTGCACGCACAGCTACTAGAAGATTTACATCTGTCAGACAGGTCGCTGACGTCATCAAGCTTCGTTTGAGTCTGCGCTTCAGAAACGGAAGTGCTAAAAAACGCTAAACCTGGGCTTCATTTGTCTCAATTGAATTCCAATGGGTTCGCTGTGTCCATTTCTTTTACTGTCTATGCTTTGGCCCAAGGATTTTGTTTTCTGGCCGTTGGCCCCGAGGAAGCCCTGGAGAGGCACGATCAAGCCCCGGAAGTGACAGTGGAAACACGACTGGCCCTGACACACACTAGCACGCCCGGTTTAAGCTCCCCAGTGGAAACGCAGCTAGTATGTGTGTGTGTGTGTGCACTTGGATGGGTTAAATGCAGAGCACCAATCCCAAGTATGGGTCTCCATGCTTGGCAAATGTCACGACTTTCACTTTTCAGAAGACGCCTGATAGAAAGAGAAAGAGCAGTGTTCATAACTGCCCTTAACAATGGGCAACTTTCCTTATTTTACAAACACATCAACCTGGGAAATTATATTTGAGCATGAAGATAATACAGAGGGGAAGAGATTCAGAATCAGGGGTATTTAAAAATACTTCTGTTTGAGAGAGAGAGAGTGTGTGTGTGTGTGAGAGTGTGTGTGTGTATGTGTGTGTGTGTGAGCGTGTGTGAGTGTGTGTGTGTGTGAGAGAGTGAATGAGAGAGAGTGTGTGTGTGTGCGCGCACATGTGTGTGTGTGTGTGTGTGTGTGTGTGTGTGTGTGTGTGTGTGTGTGTGTGTGTGAGTGAGTGTGTGTGTGTGATTGAAAGAGAGAGTGAGTGTGTGTTGTTTGTTGGGTTTCAACAGCCGTTCTTTAGGAATGGAACACATTTACTGTCCAAACCCAATCACATGCACAAAGCTTCCTCTCTGTACAGGAAATAAGTGCCGGTAAGAGTAAACAAGTGT
>NC_039281.1:8756035-8766035 GCF_003368295.1 Carassius auratus | reverse complement strand
AGTCCCTGGCTATGCGTTCTGTGCTAGACTAACTGAGACTCGTCATGGCACTTGTATTCTGTTGTTGTTCTCTTGTTGACCTGACTGCTTCTATTGCTCTCATTTGTGAGTCACTCTGGATAAAAGTCTCTGCTAAATGATTAAATGTAAATGCAAATGTAAAGTGCAGTGGAGTTCAAACACACTCGTAACACACTCATCAGAACTCGTTTGGGTGATTCCGTAAGCTAAAGGACCTGAGTGAAACATCAGCTCCGCTTTCAGCTGCATTCTTCAGTGAAGTTACTCTTCTAGAAATACAGACGCCAAGACCAGCTGTGATTATAGGAGCAATCATGAGGCCACAGACGAGTGTGTGTGTGAGAGTGTGTGTATCATATCAGGACACAACTCTGTATAATGACATGGGTATGACACAGGTATTACAAGGAGAGGGAGACTTATGAGGACATAACCCATGTCCCCATTTTTCAAAACACTTATAAATCATACAGAATGAGTTTTTTTGAGAAAGTAAAAATGCACAAAGTTTCCTGTGAGGGTTAGGGTTAGGTGTAGGGTTGGTGAAGGGCCATAGAATATACAGTTTCTACAGAATAAAAACCATTACACCTATGGGATGAACACACTTTACACAGAAACAAACGTGTGTGTGTGTGTGTGAGAGAGAGTGTGTCTGTTTGTGAGTGTGTGTGTGTGTGTGTGTCTGTGTGTGTGTGAGAGAGAGTGTGTCTATGTCTGTGTGTGACTGACTGTGTGTGCGTGTGTGTGTTTGTGTGTGTGAGAGAGAGAGTGTGTGAGTGTGTGTCTGTGTGTGTGTATTATAAAGACTCCTTTATTGAAATAATCTGTAGAGAACAGCTCACTCGCCATTAACCAATGTAATGGTTAAAGTGGACGTGTCAGTGTGCCCCCCCCGGAGTGATGTCCCTGATCCCAGTAGATGATGTCCAGTTTACTTCCCGACGCGTTTGAGAGTGACGCTGACGCGGGAGCAAGTGCGAAGCGACGCGTTTAATGAGAGTGACGCGGACGCGGGAGCGAGCGCCAAGCGGCGCGTTTAATGTGAGTGACGTGGGTGCGAGCGCGAAGCGGCGCGTTTAATGAGAGTGACGCGGACACAGGAGCGAGTGCGAAGCGGCGCGTTTAATGTGAGTGACGCGGGTGCGAGCGCGAAGCAGCGCGTTTAATGAGAGTGACGCGGGTGCGAGCGTGAAGCGGCGCATTTAATTAGATTGATGCGGACGCGGGAGCGAGCGCAAAGCGGCGCATTTAATTAGAGTGATGCGGACGCGGGAGCGAGCGCGAAGTGGCGCGTTTAATGAGAATTACGCGGGTGCGAGCGCGAAGGGGGGCATTTAATGAGATCACGCGGACACGGGAGCGAGCGCGAAGCGGCGCGTTTAATGAGAGTGACGTGGGTGCGAGCGGGAAGCGGCGCGTTTAATTAGAGTGACGCGGGTGCGAGCGCGAAGCGGCGCGTTTAATGAGAGTGACGGGGACAAGGGAGCGAGCGCGAAGCAGCGCGTTTAATGAGAGTGACGGGTGCGAGCGGGAAGCGGCGCGTTTAATTAGAGTGACGCGGGTGCGAGCGCGAAGTGGCGCGTTTAATGAGATGACGCGGACACGGGAGCGAGCGCGAAGCAGCGCGTTTAATGAGAGTGACGGGTGCGAGCGGGAAGCGGCGCGTTTAATTAGAGTGACGCGGGTGCGAGCGCGAAGCGGCGCGTTTAATTAGAGTGACGCGGGTGCGAGCGCGAAGCGGCGCGTTTAATTACAGTGATGCGGACGCGGGAGCGAGTGCGAAGCGGCGCGTTTAATGAGAGAGACGCGGGTGCGAGCGCGAAGCGGCGCGTTTAATTAGAGTGACGCGGGTGCGGGAGCGAGCGCGAAGCGGCGCGTTTAATTAGAGTGACGGGGATGCAGGTGCGAGCGGCGCGTTTAATAAGAGTGACGCGGACAAGGGAGCGAGCGCGAAGTGGCGCGTTTAATGAGAATGACGCGGATACAGGTGCAAGCGGCGCGTTTAATGAGAGTGACGTGGGTGCCAGCGCGAAGCGGCGCGTTTAATTAGAGTGACGCGGGTGCGGGAGCGAGCGCGAAGCAGCGCGTTTAATGAGAATGAAGCGGATACAGGTGCAAGCGGCGTGTTTAATGAGAATGACGCGGGTGCGAGCGCGAAGGGGGCATTTAATGGGATGACGCGGACACGGGAGCGAGCGTGAAGCGGCGCGTTTAATGAGAGTGACGTGGGTGCCAGCGCGAAGCGGCGCGTTTAATTAGAGTGACGCGGGTGCGGGAGCGAGCGCGAAGCAGCGCGTTTAATGAGAATGAAGCGGATACAGGTGCAAGCGGCGCGTTTAATGAGAATGACGCGGGTGCGAGCGCGAAGGGGGGCATTTAATGGGATGACGCGGACACGGGAGCGAGCGCGAAGCGGCGCGTTTAATGAGAGTGACGCGGGTGCCAGCGCGAAGCGGAGGCCGGCGACACACTGGATGCGTGGCACAAGCGTCTCAGCTGCGTGGCGTGTCTGTTTTTAATTCGGCTCCCATGTTAACAGGTTAGAGCTTGCAGACTCCTGCGTGAGACTCTATCTCACCTACAGCAGCGGCAGCGCGCCAGCGCCGCGTCATCAGGCACGCTTCTGGTGGGTAAAAACGCGAGGCAGCCGCCGGGAGCAGAGCGAGTGACGCTGACGCGGGAGCGAGCGACGCTGACGCGGGAGCGAGCGAATGATGAAAGGCGACATCAAAGCCCCGATGCCACATTATACAGGAATGCAAGAGGAAACCATGCCAAAAATAAAATGTCATTTTCTGCAAGTCTTAATTAAAGCTCAGATCCGGTTACACGAGGATCGTTCTCTGAGGAGACTGTCGGGTTTTCAGACGGAGATGTCGCGCTGACGGATCAGATGCGGTTTATTTTGATGTTAAATCGCTTCACGAGTTCAATATGAACAGACCCACTGCGCAATGTGACATCGGAGTAACATCTTTTAATGTCATTTTTGGACGTCCAAATTCGGTCCACTGACTTAACCCAGCAAACATTTGGACGTCTTTTGACCGTTGAAAAGACGTCCATCCGATACGTCCCGTCATGGTTGAAAAATAGTTCCAAAATGAAAGTTGAACCGACGTCTTTTCTGCACGTCCCTGGACGTCTAAATGTGTCGTCTTCTGGACGTCGTTGTCTTCTGGATTTTTAAATGCGTTGCTGCATAGTTTACGTGTATGTATATATAAGCCTGCATATAAAATAATCACACACCCACTGTGTAACATCGTGAAAGGCAATCAATTATGTCTTGAGGTTTAACACATTTTGACAAAAGTTCAAGACCGGTCCAGTCAGACATGAACGTTCATAAAACATCTTAATCAAGAGTACATCACTAACAATAACACATTATTTGTGGACATATGCAAACAAAGAAGCATGTTCTGATTTAGCACATTTTATTGTTTTTGAACAGTTTAGCATCTGTTAACCAAAATAAAATACTAATTACAAAATACTGAATTACATAAAGGTAAAATTCTTTCATTTACTCACCCTCATGTTTCAAACCTGTATACCTTTCTGTGTTCTATTGTTTTCATGTTTGCTTTACTGGGACAATGACAAATAAGAATCTTAAAGATGATAATATATTTAAAAATGTGTTTTTCAATGTTATCTTTGTATCCATTTTGGATTTCTGAAATAAGTTTACAGGCCTACCATTTTTTCCATCAGAAGTATGATTTAATGAGGGCCATCACTGAATAAAAAGTGCTGAAATACTCAATCTTAAAGTCCATTATTATTGTTAAAAATGTATATTTGCAGTGTTGGTTTATTAATGTTTTTAATATATAATATAAATCAATATTAATTGTATTTATTTTAAAATACTTTAATCATATAATATTAAGAATAGTATTAATATTTGAACATGTGGCATAAACACCTTGCAGGAGCCATTGTTGTCATGTGACAAGAAAATCATAAAACATAAGACCCTCTTCATAAAATATGTTTGAAATCATTGCTATTTATGAAATCAAAGTGGTGTAAATGATTTTTAACGGTATAGAACTAACATTAATTAAAATTTCATTTCTGAGAACGTTTTCTACTAGAATGTTAAAAGATGGTTTCTTTTTATCAATTCTTTATTAATCTCGTCATTGACTTACACAGTTGTCTTATAAACACAAAGATATTTGGAAGAATGTTTGTAACCAAGCAGATCTCACAATCCATTAACTGCCACTGTAGGAAAAATTATTATGATCGTAACATGAGGGTGAGAAAATTATGACTATTTTCATTTTTGGATGAACTATCCCTTAAAAACAAACTACAGTTGTTTGGCTCAGTTCTTGTAACCTCCACCCCCATCTCTTCCTGGAGCAAGCTTCAGGTGTTCTGTCATCGCTGCATCCACTTCAGAGTCTCCACCTCTTCACAGCATCTGAGGCAAGAGAATACATTTCTTTTTAAAATAAATAAAATAAAACATTTGAGATAAATGACATGCACTTAATTTCAAAATATCTTTATGGTCTACAGCTTTATAAAAAAAAAAAAAAAAAAAAAAAAAAAACCCTTGGACCAAGATGAATGAATCATGAATGAAACATTAGGGGGAAAAAGGTAATCAACAAGCATTAGATTTTATTTTTATTTTACAAAAGGTGTAATGCTTTAATGTGATGCCCTTGAGAAACACTCACAGTGTAACCGTGAGAAAGTGAACAGGACATTTCTGATAAGACAGGAGAGCTGTGATGTCCCCTGAATAATTAATTAAAGCGTACCAATAAAAATTACATCAATATAAGTAACTTTTAGCCTTCTAACGTTAGCTAATTTTAGCCATACTCAGTGAATTTCAGTTGACAAGGTGGGCATCATTTCTCTCGGTTCCTTCGTGTCAAACAAGTAAAACTCAAGCACGTTAATCAAATAATACAAAATGTACTTACCCCACGGTAGATTTTATGTATTTTATATCGACAAATATCCCTCCAAGAGTCCTCTCCTCCTCGTGGTGGTTGCCTGCTTGATGTACCAGAACTTCCGGAAGGGAACTTCCGGAAGAAAGCGAGATCTCGCGAGATAATCTATCCTATCGCGGGATTTTGTGATATCACGAAATATATCAGTATGTTTTGTGTCTACATCTTGGCAGCACCGTTTTGGCAATTACATCCAATTCAGACCGAAATTGTGACCGGGTATATATCTGTTTCACATGTATATGCATAGATTCAATAAAAATAATAACAACAAATACATAAAACAGGTTGAAATAATGATTAAATTGCAGCATTGCTTTGCAATCACTTAACCAGGCTGGGCTCTTTGTGATTATAATTTTTTTAAACAAGATAAAGTGAATATATTTACTTTGCATATAATTTTTTTTTCCCTGCTAGTCTTGCCTGGACATCTTTTCACAAACCATGACGAGATGTTTAAAAGACGTCAGTGGACGTCTATTCACAACCTCTTTAAAACCTCTTAAAATCTACTTGGTGCACTTTAATTAAATATTGCAGTATTAATCAAGGTGTAAGCACAGCTTTTGCATATTCCACAAGGATTTCACAGAGGGTCATGATGGACGTGTAATGCACGTGTAAATGACGTCACTAGGTGACGTCTCTCACAACAGATTCACAACGCGGGTAAATATTGAACTACACTTATCTAAAAGTCAAAGAAACAATTATACATGAAACCCCATAGAACTATAAACGTGTACAAACATATCTGAATGCATTTTAAGGAAATGTTCTGTGTTACATATTTCTACCGATTTATGCCGTCCTACCGCGACTATTTTTGGCCGGCCACACGACGTCGCCGTCGGACCAATGTTTGCTGGGTTTCCTGCACCTGTTACAGACGTCCAAATGACCTCCAAAAAAATTTACCCAGTTCAAAGGTCAAATGTTAAACGTCAAGATGATGTCCAAGTTGGGTGATGTTGGACGTCCAAATAGCAGACCTAGTTTTGGACGTCGAATAGATGTTCAGAAATGGTCATGGACTGACGGACCTGATATAGCTATCCGAAGTCCAGTGTTTAGAGTGTGAGTTTGTTCGGGAACTCGATCTTCAGGATTGCCTAGTGACTAAATGTCATGTTTGATTACATTTCTGTTCTCTGCTGCTTCAGTGTGAGAACTTTTGATAATTACAGATCCACATCATCAGCTGACAAATAACATCAAGGTCTTAATGCCTTTCAGCTTTCATTTTCAGCCACATTTTTGCTCTTCGTCTTCATTATATCTTCATAACTGACTTTTCCCTCACGATTCATGAATAATAAATAAGAGAAGGCCCAAAACAGAGCCCTGAGGAACCCCAGAAGTAACAGATGAAGTCTTTGATGTGAACTGCTTCAGTATAAGTTGAGAACAGACTCTCTTCCGTCCAGGTGCTTCATAAAAAACAATACATCTCCATTAGATACCACAAAATAAAAAATTCTACAAATTAAGTGTGTTTATGATTAATAGAAGAACAAATATCAGCCAATGGGGTCAGAAAAATAAATGAATAAACGGCAAATAAGTTTAATTTTATTTTGCATCAGCAGTAAATGCATATTGATTTTAGGATGTTTATATTTGTACTGGAAAACAAGATGCAAATACTGAGGAAGATAATCTTTTATTTTATTTATTTATTTTTGCAGTGCATGCAAGATTTAATTCCGTGACTTTATTAATTTTAGATCTTTTAAAGGCCTTGATTTGTGGAAAGACAAGTACTTTTAACATGCATTGACACCACTGATCTATAATAGAGAACATATATACATCAGTGGTTGACCAGGGCGCCACCATTTTGTGAGGCCACACGAATATTTATCAAAACAATGTTGAAAAGTGGATTAAATGAACGAAATGTACTATATAGTGACAAACATACCGGACACAAGAAAACGGTACCTGGAAAATATGGCATTGATCGGAAATCTTGATCCATATGAGGTGCCTGCAAGAGAATGTACTCGAGACCCCGATGATTTACTTCCTCTGACCTCTACAGATATTCCAAATCACTGTGATCCTGTAGTTTGGACCGAAAACGATTTCACAGTGGTGCGTGTCTTTCCAGCCCAGGAGTTCAGGGAACCTCGTCTACAGAAAGCACAATAATTCTTCAAGAAAGCGTGCCTCCCAGAACTTGTTGCAAAATATCACTCAAACGATATGCATCCTCATGTTCCAAGAGAAAGAGAGCAGAAGTAAAGAAGTGGCTGTTGTTCATGAAAGAATTGCTCTTAGGCCTACTCAGTTAAGTTTTATTTATTTATTTATTTAGGTGTTTTAAGTGTTTTACTTGACTCCGAGTATTAGCCTGTTACTTGAAACTTGTTAATTGAAATTCAGTGTTTCCAAGTAGTTCAACACAATAAGCACAAAAACAAAAACATTTGCAGGATTTCTTTTTTGTATTAAATTTTTTTTTAATTTTCAATTAAAATGTTGTCATCCATTTTCATCGTACAAATAGCATACCATGTTCATTCTAAAGAAGGTACACAAACACACACACACACACACAGGAGGGTACCACACACAGTGTCAGTGTCGCTCAGTACAGCAAGGGAGCGAGAAAACCATTTGAAATTGTGACAGCTTTTTGCAACTGGCAGGAAGGGCTAAACATTAGTAAACATTGAGA
Organism: Carassius auratus; assembly: GCF_003368295.1. Lineage (NCBI taxonomy): Eukaryota > Metazoa > Chordata > Actinopteri > Cypriniformes > Cyprinidae > Carassius > Carassius auratus. The sequence continues at coordinate 8,758,337 of NC_039281.1, read as the reverse complement.
ACAAATCCCCATGCTCTTCTTCTGCATCTTATTGGACTCCATCTCTCTCATCTTCGTCTCTGATGTTGTGTTCACGGTGGCCTGCTCCCTCAGATTCTCTCAATGATGTCTATGTCGTCTGCGCGGATGCCGATCGGACACTGTGATCGCGTTGCGTATCCATGGGAACACGCGCTTCCCTGCGCGCGCGTCGCTGGTGGATGACGTCAAGAGCGGCGACGTGTCAGTCATGGCTGGCCGATATAACATTATTATTCAAAGCGAGCGTGAAAACGGTGAAAACTCGTAATAAAGCGCTGGGTCTGCTGGATTGTTCGAGCCGAGAGGAAGCCTGTGGAGTGAAGAGAGCGAGAGTCAGAGACAGTTTCAGCGGGAGAGCCAGAGAAGTGGTGAGGCACACATCTGCAGCTAAAGCTAATACTGTTCGATTACTATTTCTAACACTATTTTGACAGTTTTGTTGTGTAATCATTAATATCTGTCATTTGATGATACTCCTGTATTTTTATTATATTGGTTATTTTTCATATAGTGTATATTTTTTTATAATTATTTGAGATGAGCAGGTCAGAGCCTCTGTTGTCACACCTGAGACTGAATGCACATGTAAACTAATATTTCTGATGTTTCTGTGTAATTCTGCGTGAGTTTTATCAGATGAATGTTCAGTGATGATGATGATTGATCAATCTGTAGCTCTCAGAGAAGGTCAGATGTGAATATGATTGATCTGCTCAAGTCATCTTTATTTATATAGCACTTTAAACTAACTACATTGCATCATGGGCCTGAGCTTCTCGGTGTAGCACTACATCTGAGGCGTGTGCAGAGCTAAATATATAGCGTTATGTCAAAATACTCATTTGTTTAATTTTAAATGTGATTCTGATAGTATTCCAACTTTTTACAAAATGTTACTGTAATCTAAATAATTTATTTTTTGATGTGACTGTAATGGATTAGAGTTACTAGATTTTTGTATCCTGATTATGTAACAGTTACATGTATTGTTTATTTGTATAGCGCTTTTTACAAAACAAATCGTTACAAAGCAACTTTACAGAAAATTATGTTTCTACAATATTTAGTAGTAGCTTATGGTGGTGACTGTCAGTTTGTGCGCGTATGACAGGATTTTTAGAAAAATGAATACAAGACATAGTCAGCTAGACGATGAACATTATTAATATTATTAATTAATAATTATTATATGATGCAGTCACACTTGTAGCAATATTTGTTAGTTCTGTTGTTGATTCAGGGTTAGCATCATCTGGGGTCCTCTGAGGGTCAGCATCATCTCTTCTCAGGTGTTCTGGATCCAGACTGGAGCTTGTTTAAATCCTAGTTACCACGGGATGAAGATCCAGCAGAAACAGAGAAACACATAGAGACATCATTAGCATAGCTGCTGATCCAACAGAGTACAATTAGTTTAACCCAAGCTAATGAATAAAAATGCACATTTGATCAGAGGCAACTACACTCACAATTTAAGAGATACATTATTCGTATGCTTGGCGAAAGAGATGCGTTTTTAATCTAGATTTAAACAGAGAGAGTGTGTCTGAACCCCGAACATTATCAGGAAGGCTATTCCAGAGTTTGGGAGCCAAATGTGAGAAGGCTCTACCTCCTTTAGTGGACTTTGCTATCCTAGGAACGACCAGAAGTCCAGCGTTTTGTGACCTTAGGGAGCGTGATGGGTTGTAACGTGGTAGAAGGCTAGTTAGGTACGCTGGAGCTAAACCATTTAGGGCCTTATAGGTAAGTAATGATAATTTGTAACTGATACGGAACTTAATAGGTAGCCAGTGCAGAGACTGTAAAATTGGGGTAATATGATCATATTTTCTTGACCTGGTAAGGACTCTAGCTGCTGAATTTTGGACGACCTGTAGCTTGTTTATTGACGAAGCAGGACAACCACCTAGAAGTGCATTACAATAGTCCAGTCTAGAGGTCATGAATGCATGAACTAGCTTTTCTGCATCAGAAAACAGGTAACATGTTTCGTAGCTTGGCAATGTTTCTAATGTTACCTTTAACCCTTCACCGCCTTATGACCAATAAAGTGGAACATCATAAAGTGTTTGTCAGATTCATAAAGAGAGTATTGTACTGATTCCTCCCTCGAGTGAAACTGAACCGGCGACAGAAACCCTGAACTGTGACCCGGTGACACGGTCAGAGCCAAACAGAACGGACGCGTGACTTGATGTGTGTGTGTCTGTGTGTGTGTGTGTGTGTGAGGTAAATGGAGGGTCTCTGATGATGAGATTAAATGCAGCCAGGCAGACTG
>NC_039281.1:8743535-8751035 GCF_003368295.1 Carassius auratus | reverse complement strand
TCGGTTGATTCGGACCGGCACTTCGGAGCATGTTCGCGACTCGGTTGATTCGGATCGGCACTTCGGAGCATGTTCGCGACTCGGTTGATTCGGACCGGCACTTCGGAGCCTGTTCGCGACTCGGTTGATTCGGACCGGCACTTCGGAGCCTGTTCGCGACTCGGTTGATTCGGATCGGCACTTCGGAGTATGTTCGCGACTCGGTTGATTCGGACCGGCACTTCGGAGCCTGTTCGCGACTCGGTTGATTCGGACCGGCACTTCGGAGCCTGTTCGCGACTCGGTTGATTCGGATCGGCACTTCGGAGCCTGTTCGCGACTCGGTTGATTCAGATCGGCACTTCGGAGCCTGTTCGCGACTCGGTTGATTCGGATCGGCACTTCGGAGCATGTTCGCGACTCGGTTGATTCGGACCGGCACTTCGGAGCATGTTCGCGACTCGGTTGATTCGGATCGGCACTTCGGAGCATGTTTGCGACTCGGTTGATTCGGATCGGCACTTCGGAGCATGTTCGCGACTCGGTTGATTCGGACCGGCACTTCGGAGCCTGTTCGCGACTCGGTTGATTCGGACCGGCACTTCGGAGCCTGTTCGCGACTCGGTTGATTCGGATCGGCACTTCGGAGCCTGTTCGCGACTCGGTTGATTCAGATCGGCACTTCGGAGCCTGTTCGCGACTCGGTTGATTCAGATCGGCACTTCGGAGCATGTTCGCGACTCCGTTGATTCGGATCGGCACTTCGGAGCCTGTTCGCGACTCGGTTGATTCAGATCGGCACTTCGGAGCATGTTCGCGACTCGGTTGATTCGGATCGGCACTTCGGAGCATGTTCGCGACTCGGTTGATTCGGATCGGCACTTCGGAGTATGTTCGCGACTCGGTTGATTCGGACCGGCACTTCGGAGCCTGTTCGCGACTCGGTTGATTCGGACCGGCACTTCGGAGCCTGTTCGCGACTCGGTTGATTCGGATCGGCACTTCGGAGCCTGTTCGCGACTCGGTTGATTCAGATCGGCACTTCGGAGCCTGTTCGCGACTCGGTTGATTCGGATCGGCACTTCGGAGCATGTTCGCGACTCGGTTGATTCGGACCGGCACTTCGGAGCATGTTCGCGACTCGGTTGATTCGGATCGGCACTTCGGAGCATGTTTGCGACTCGGTTGATTCGGATCGGCACTTCGGAGCATGTTCGCGACTCGGTTGATTCGGACCGGCACTTCGGAGCCTGTTCGCGACTCGGTTGATTCGGACCGGCACTTCGGAGCCTGTTCGCGACTCGGTTGATTCGGACCGGCACTTCGGAGCCTGTTCGCGACTCGGTTGATTCGGATCGGCACTTCGGAGCCTGTTCGCGACTCGGTTGATTCAGATCGGCACTTCGGAGCCTGTTCGCGACTCGGTTGATTCAGATCGGCACTTCGGAGCATGTTCGCGACTCCGTTGATTCGGATCGGCACTTCGGAGCCTGTTCGCGACTCGGTTGATTCAGATCGGCACTTCGGAGCATGTTCGCGACTCGGTTGATTCGGACCGGCACTTCGGAGCCTGTTCGCGACTCGGTTGATTCGGATCGGCACTTCGGAGCCTGTTCGCGACTCGGTTGATTCGGACCGGCACTTCGGAGCCTGTTCGCGACTCGGTTGATTCGGACCGGCACTTCGGAGCCTGTTCGCGACTCGGTTGATTCGGATCGGCACTTCGGAGCCTGTTCGCGACTCGGTTTGATTCAGATCGGCACTTCGGAGCCTGTTCGCGACTCGGTTGATTCAGATCGGCACTTCGGAGCCTGTTCGCGACTCGGTTGATTCAGATCGGCACTTCGTAGCATGTTTGAGATTTTTTAAAATTCAGATCTGGACATCGAAGCAGGAAGTGTTTGTCAAACAGTTAATTGGTGATAAATGAATATTTGGACTTGAGGCTTTTTTTTTACCCGTCGATTCAGCATGTACATGGACCCACACACAAAGGTGGACACAGGCTTAATCATCAGTAGGGCTCTAAACTTTTCATCCATTGTTACAGTGGCGTAGCCACGGGTGCCAGGATGTGCCTGTGCCAGTGCCACCCACAGGTACACACAACTATCTGAAATTCTGATTCTTCGTTTAAAAACCTTTATAAATTATCTTGATCTATAGACTGTTTCAACGGCAACAACATAAACAAACGTTACTGCACATGAGCGCTTTTGTGGACCTAACTTAACTTCCGGTAGACTTCCAAATAGAATCAATAACAACAGCCAAGTCCTTCTAGAGTATATATTTTTTGATAACAAACAAAATATGTTTGCTGCGTGGATCGGGCGGACTTAATGAAAATGCAAATTCATTCTTTGCCAACAGGAGATGTTCTAAAGCATAGACATAAAGCGTCAGGTTTCCTCAGTATTGACAGCTGTAAACAAAGCAGAGCTGGTACGCTCACACTCTGCTTTATCAGGAATAACAAGTCTTTCTTTCAGAAATACAGCGATATAAAAACACATGTGCCTCGTTTTGATATTTCAACATATAAATGTAAGGAATTATTATATTATTTAACGTGCAGTACTGAACGTTACTCATGTTTAGTCAACAAAGCCTTTTTGAAAATCGATCAGTTTTAAAATTGTGGGGAGTCTCCAAAAATAAATAAATGTATGGGAACACATCCCGCAGCACAACCACCTGAGCCCAACTACTCATCACCGTGACTTTAACTGCGTTTGTAGACGGCACCGCTAGGCAGACCGATATACAGACCGGAAGTTAAATTAGGTCCAGGCGCGTGCGCCCGATGAAACCGTCTATAACGAGATGAGCGCTGCAGTTCAGAGTCCTGTCAGCCGGATTTAACGTACAGCACTTGAATTCCCCAGTTTCTCCCGAAATACATGAAAGTAAGTGGCTGTTGAACTGGACGAAGAATAGATTAAACTTTATTGTTCTGCTATGTGTGTCTGATATATGGGTTAGGGTTAGGGTTAGGTTAGGTTATCAATTTGAATTGATAGACATCAGTGTGTATTTTACAAACTACCAATGTATTGTTTTACTAGTGATTATGTATATTTAAACGTATGAAACCTAAAATAAACATTATGTGGTTGAAAGCACTTCTTATTAATTGTGATGTATGACAAGCGCTGAGCAGCCAACGCGCGAAAGCTGTTTGAATCTGGCAGTTCTGTGACGTCACTGAACATTCTAACTCATACTCTCAGGGGCACAGAAATAAGAATCCAATGTATGGGGCAATAATGCTAAAAATGTTAAAATGTAATATACATTTTAAATTATTTTTGTTAAACTATATCTGCTGACATTCGGACTTCCAACCAATCAGCAAACAGCAGCTGACTGTGACCCCAGCAGTCTATGATATAAACAGATATTTTTTATTGCACATTGCTAGCTTGCAATATGTCGCAGAGCTCCTTTCTTAATTTTTTATTTTTTATTTGGCAAAAAACCTCGGCTTGATGGACAGCCGGACACAAGGCCTAACGTTACACCTGATGAGGATGTTTCTCCCTCCCCGGGCCCAACATCAACAGACAGTGTTGCCAGATTGGAAATGTCCAAGTATCGTACCAGAAGTTCAAAATTATCGTATTTGGAAGAAAATTATTACATTAAACAATTAACTACATTTTGACACGACCTGCAAATTATTACTAGGAGCATGCACACCCAGAGTCTCTTTTCTGGCTACACTACTGGTGTCACATGATCTTCAGAAATCAGAATAATATGATGATTTACTGCTCAAGAAACATTTCTGATTATTATCAGTGTTGGACCGTGTGGCTCTCTCTCCGCTGGTGTGTGTGTCGGGTCACACACTGGTTTCAGTAAACGGGTCAGGTTTAGTGATATCGTGGACCCAGGAGAAATATATGAATGGGGCTTTGAACTTTAAAGTACACTTATTTTAGTTATTTTAATGAAAAAGAAAAGAAAAGGAAAAGGAAATTATACATTTACACACCTAACTGCGTATGCGTCCTCTGCTCGGGTTCTTATGAACGAGTAAACAGCATTTAAAACAATAAACATATAACAGGCACTTGTTGCTCAATATTTACTTACAGCAATTAAATTTTCTACAAGCAGGATCCAGGAGAAGTGTTCAGATGGGTACGTCTGCCTCTGCAGTCAGGGCTTTGTGTACTTTTCATTACAAACAAAACATTATTCATTCTCCTGAACACCACAGAGAGTGTGTGAGTACTTCACCTGTGTGTTCCTCACAGATCAGCTGTTTCAGGTACACACACACATCAGGTGGATTAACACTTTAAATGGATTCATTCTCATGTGTTGTGCTGAAGATCCTCAGGTGAAATGACGAATTTGAGCCATTTTGATGCATTATGTCAACTTTTAATACAGAATTCGTCTTCATCAACATCTAGTTTCATGGTTGAGCCATCGACTCCAGAGAACTGGAGAGAGAGCGAGTGTGTGTGTGTGTGTGTGTAAGGTATACGTCTCTGATAAAGCTCCTCACAGAACACTATTGTTCTCCTCATCGCTGCCCCAGAGGCTTCTGGGAAACAGGAGCAGAAACCAGGTTTAGCGCAGGAAAAGGAAGTCCGGTTTTATTCTCTGTTTTGGTGAGAATCAGATGTGCTCAGCTCTTTCTCAGAATATCTCACACACACTGAGGGAAGTTAGATGTTCAGACGTGAATGAGCCGCATTATGAAGCGTGAAGCTGGGCTCAGAACATGATACTCTCATGAAGCCACGGACACACACACACACACACACACACACAAGCCAGGTTCTGGTTTGTGCAGGTAAGCTAATCGCTGCACATCTAGAGAGCTGTTTAGCGTCTGGCTGATTAACTTGATTAATCTCTGGATGTTGGAAGGCCTCGCTGCATTCATGAGTCTGAGACCAGCTCAGTTCAGCAGTTACTGGGTTTCACCGTCGTTCAGGACCGTTCAACGCTTTGGAGAGATCGATGTCTCCACACTCAGAGACTTCTGTAGATTCTGTCTGTCTTGTCTCTTCTAGATGAGGTTTAATGAGCTGCACATCCATCATCGCTCTGAAGAGCCAGAAACCATCAGAAGATCTGGATCAGAAGCTCAGAGTAACTTCATCTTTCCTTCTGAGAGGAGATCTGATCATCACAGAGGAAACTGCTCAAGGGTCACGCTTATATTCTCCCCAGGTGACATTAAGGCAGTTGTTTTACTCTTTTCATCACTCCATAAATCAGAAAATACTGTCAACAGACAGAAAACAAACACATTCTGTCCATGATTTCAGGAGTAAAGTGTTGTAGAAATCAGTGTGAATCAAATATGAACAAACCTGCATAATACAGAGAGGAATTAAACTGAAACGTGTGCTGTTTGTAAGAGAAAAGCTCTTTTTCACAAGATTGAAATCTACAGATGCAAAGAGCAATGAAAGCAACACTTTGGATGTTTTCTGTCCACTAGACTGAAAGAAGAGTGAAAGCTGTGACCGAGATCTGGTGTAGTCTGTCGTGTCTGAGATGCTGCTGCAGTTTCTCTCGTTGAGCTGGCGCTGGCAGGAAACGTGATCTGAGCAGGAAACAGTATTCCACACCTGTGCTGCTGACCTGCTGAACTCAACACGAGCTCACGCACAAGTCACTGTTTCTGTTCTGCATCTCAACAGAACACCAGTGCATCTGAAGTTCATCATATCTGAACATTTCCTCTGATTTATTATATATAGATAAACAGATAAGTAGTATGTCACTAACATGATTAACAACTTACTAGCATGTCACTAGTATGTTTCCAGCATGAGTAGCATGTCGCTGGCATTATTACCAAGTGACTGGCATGATTAGCAAATTACTAGCATGTCGTTAACACGTTAACATCTTTGCTAGCATGATTAGCAAGTAAATAGCATGATGTTAGCATTATTAACATGTTACTAGTATGTCATTAGCATGTTGCTAGCATGTTGTTATCATTATAAGCAAGTGAATAGCATGTTGTCAAAAAGATTAACAAGGGACTAGCATGTTGCTAACAATATTACCAATTGAGTAGCAAGTAGCTAGCATGTCTAGCAACTTACTAGAATGTTGTTAGCATGATTTGCAAGTCACTACCATGTCGTTTACACGCTTCTAACATGTTGCTTGCATGTTCCTAGAATGATTAGCATGTCACTAGCATGTTGTTAACATGATATGCAAGTGGATAGCATGTTGCTAGCCTGATTGACAAGCGACTAGCATTTTGCTAGCATGCCTAGCAAGTCACTAGCAACTAGCTTGTTTTTAGCATTATTAACTAGTATAGCTAGCATGTTGTTAGCATGTTTCCAGCATGATTTCCAAAAGACGAGCATGTTGCTAGCTTGATTAATAAGTAACTAACATGTTGCTAGCAGGATTAGCAAGTCACTAGCATGTAGCTAGCAGGTTTCTAGTCTAATTAACAAGTTACTAGCATTTTGCTAGCATGTTTTTTTAGCTAATCCAGCTAAAACCAGTGGATTCAGTAAAAGAAATAGCTAAAAACCAGACCAGCGTGACCTACTAAAACAGTGGCCAAAACCACTTTAAAACCATCTTGAGAGACCAGCCAGAGCAGCTGATAAGTTTAGGCTGGTTCTAGCTGTATTCTCAGTAGAGAGTGTTTAAGTTTTGCTCTGACAGTACACAGCTCAAATACACCAGAAGTCTTATTGTAATAAAGTCAGTGCCGCTGCTAGCCATTTTGGTGCCCTAAGCATAATTCCTTTATGATGCCCCCCACCCGACCCAGAGAAAGAAAAAAAAAAGTTTGTTTTTTGCCAGTTTAACTTTTTATTACCAAACATAACTCAATACCAATAACACACAATAGCAGCATCACAGTATACAACTTAAGAACACTAAAAAGAGAAAGTAAAATCTTCACAGCTTTGCTGACTTTGTAAACAGTCAACAGAATAGCAAAATAAAAAAATATCAAAATAATCCAGACTTTTTTTTGCAAATTCAATGTCACTTCGAATAAATTAAATTAAATAATCATCAATAAGTACTAGGGCTGTCACTTTTGTGAAAAAATCATTTTTGATTTTTAAGACATAAGTGTTCATTGAGAAGACGCACTCCGACCGCACTGATGTCCCAGGGACACTCAGGTACAGGTGGGGGTATTACTGTAAGTTATAATAACATAGTTTGCTAATGCTAACATTAACGTCAGCAAGTTCGAGGCACATACGATTAGCAGCAGCACGCACATGCAGCACATTTCCCGTACTGATCTAGACTAGACCGGACTAGACTAGAGCAATTATTAAATATCTTTCTTGTTCCCCCTTTTTTGTTACATATACATGGCTAAAATGTGCCTAATATTTCTATAGGCTAATGAAATAATACCGGCATTTAAAAAAAAAATTCATTAGGTTATTTTTGGTGCCCCCTCAGCACTTGGTGCTCTACGCACAGTGTGTGATGCGGCGCTGTCAACGTTGATTAACTTTAAAAAATCAACACCTCATTCAGCGTTAA
>NC_039281.1:8705391-8743435 GCF_003368295.1 Carassius auratus | reverse complement strand
GTGTGGGTCCATGTACATGCTGAATCGACAGGTAAAAAAAAGCCTCAAGTCCAATATTCATTTATCACCAATTAACTGTTTGACAAAACACTTCCTGCTTCGATGTCCAGATCTGAATTTAAACAAATGTCAAACATGCTCCGAAGTCCCAAACTGAATCAACCGAGTCGCGAACGGGATCCGAAGTCCGATCTGAATCAACAGAGTCGCGAACAGGAATCGAAGTGCCGATCTGAATCAACCGAGTCGCGAACAGGCTCCGAAGTGCCGATCTGAATCAACCGAGTCGCGAACAGGCTCCGAAGTGCCGATCTGAATCAACCGAGTCGCGAACAGGCTTCGAAGTCCCGATCTGAATCAACCGAGTCGCGAACATGCTCCGAAGTGCCGATCTGAATCAACCGAGTCGCGAACAGGCTCCGAATTGCCGATCTGAATCAACCGAGTCGCGAACAGGATTCGAAGTCCCGATCTGAATCAACAGAGTCGCGAACAGGCATCGAAGTGCGATCTGAATCAACCGAGTCGCGAACATGCTCCGAAGTGCCGATCTGAATCAACCGAGTCGCGAACATGCTCCGAAGTGCCGATCTGAATCAACCGAGTCGCGAACAGGCTCCGAAGTGCCGATCTGAATCAACCGAGTCGCGAACATGCTCCGAAGTCCGATCTGAATCAACCGAGTCGTGAACAGGCTCCGAAGTCCCGATCTGAATCAACCGAGTCGCGAACATGCTCCGAAGTGCCGATCTGAATCAACCGAGTCGCGAACAGGCTCCGAAGTGCCGATCTGAATCAACTATGTAAAAAAAAAAAACAGAATACCGTTCTTACCAAATTCATTCAACACGTTATTAATCATAATTAGGTTTTAAACACTGACAGGAACTTTCAGAGCTGATTTCAAAGTTACTGCGTTTATAAAACAACTCTATGAAAGACTCTGATCACGTATCTAAAAATAAATCGCTATAGTAAAAGAGAAATAATGAGAGGAGTGAAGTTTCCTACTGTTCTGCTGTGTTTGGTCCTCATGCGCGTCTGACGCTCCACGGCGCGTCTCCGCCCTCACACGCGTTTACAACGCTAAATTAATCATCTTTGCTAATTATTATACATTTACTTCATTGTCAGCTTCAGATACTTCATTTATTATTGTTCAATTGTTTGAAACAAAAAAAGGTTGTATTTCAGTAATAATTCTAAATTAATATATCCTTTAAAATATAATTATTTCTGTGAGGTGCAGCTGTATTTTCAGTCTTCAGTGTCACATGATCTTTAGAAATCATGAAAATATGATTATTTATTATTAGAACTATAGTTGTGCTACCAAATTTTATTTTGGAATCTGGATACTTTTTTCAGGATTCTTCGATGTATAATATTTTTTAAAGAACAGCATTTATCCAAATATAAATCTCTTCTAACATTATTAATCTTTAATAGCCTATCACTTCTTATCAATTTAACACATCCTGAATAAAATATTCTAAAATCTAACAAAGAATAGGCTACAAATTCTTATAAAAAAAAAGAAAGGATAAAAATTTACCAAGTCGCGAACATGCTACGAAGTGCCGATCTGAATCAACCGAGTCGCGAACAGGCTCGGAAGTGCCGATCTGAATCAACCGAGTCGCGAACAGGCTCCGAAGTGCCGATCTGAATCAACCGAGTCGCGAACATACTCCGAAGTCCCGATCTGAATCAGCCGAGTCGCGAACATGCTCCGAAGTGCTGATCTGAATCAACCGAGTCGCGAACATGCTCCGAAGTGCCGATCTGAATCAACCGAGTCGCGAACAGCTAGGCTCCGAAGTGCCGATCTGAATCAACGAGTCGCGAACAGGCTCCGAAGTGCCTTTTTTTTTTGCGTTTTTTTGCGTGAAGTGCGTTTACAGTGATGAATTAATAATTATTATACATTTACTTCATTGTTAGCTTCAGGTACTCCATTTATTATTGTTCAATGAACTGTTTCAAACAAAAACAGGTTGTATTTCAGTAATATATAATTAAATATATATATATATATATATATATAATATATATTATATATATATAAATAAATAAGCCCACTAACACACTAGGCAAGACAAGGCAAGTTTATTTATATAGCACAATTTCATACACGATGGTAATACAAAGTGCTTTACATAAAAGTAAATAATCATATAGAAATATTATAACAAAAATAAAACAAGCAATTTTAAAACTTTTACAATTTTTAAAAATTTACTTAATTACAATGAATTAAAAATAAAAAATAAAAAACTGTGAAAATATATTGCAATCAGTTCGGACATTGCACAGTGCTCATTCAATAAATGCACAGCTAACAGATGAGTTTTTAAGTCTAGATTTAAATGTGACTAGTGTTTTAGCACATCTCATCTCTTCTGGAAGCTGATTCCAACTGCGAGCGGCATAGAAACTAAAAGCAGATTCCCCTTGTTTTGTGTGAACCCTTGGTATTTCTAACGGACTCAATCCTAATGATCTGAGTGCTCTGTTAGGTTTATACTCAGTAAGCATATCTGCAACTGCAGTTTTTAAGGAGTTTGGAAATGTCCCAGAAAGTGAGGTGTTCACCACTTCTAAGAGATCTGCTTCTAAGCAGTTAAGCACACTGTTGAAAAAAGATGTTGGAAGTGTGTCAAGATAGCAGGTTGACGATTTTAGGTGCTGCACTATGTCTTCCAGAATGTTGCTATCAATACTTCAAAAATAGACATTTTTGATATTGTGGCTGAATCTGTCTGACCTCTGCATTACTTGAAGATGTGCTAATCGCCTTCCTGATATTGATGATCTTCTCAGAAAAGAAGGATGCAAACTCATTGCATTTGCTGTCTGAGAGCATTTCACTGGGAATCTGACTTCAGTCTATGTCTCGTAACTTTGAACGCTCCTCTGTTTTAAGTTATATTTTTGTTTATTTTGGTGATGTATAAATAAAGTCTTCCCATCTGCCTGCACTTGAGTCTTCGCCTCTTGCGATCCGTGACACTACGTCCTTAATAACAATGGATGAAAAGTTTAGAGCCCTACTGATGATTAAGTCTAGAGTGTGTCCACCTTTGTGTGTGGGTCCATGTACATGCTGAATCGACAGGTAAAAAAAAAAGCCTCAAGTCCAAATATTCATTTATCACCAATTAACTGTTTGACAAACACTTCCTGCTTCGATGTCCAGATCTGAATTTAAACAAATGTCAAACATGCTCCGAAGTCCCAAACTGAATCAACCGAGTCGCGAACGGGCTCCGAAGTCCCGATCTGAATCAACAGAGTCGCGAACAGGAATCGAAGTGTCGATCTGAATCAACCGAGTCGCGAACATGCTCCGAAGTGCCGATCTGAATCAACCGAGTCGCGAACAGGCTTCGAAGTGCCGATCTGAATCAACTATGTAAAAAAAAAACAGAATACCGTTCTTACCAAATTCATTCAACATGTTATTAATCATAATTAGGTTTTAAACACTGACAGGAACTGCCGATCGAAGTGCCGATGTCGCGAACAGCTAGGCTCCGAAGTGCCGATCTGAATCAACCGAGTCGCGAACAGGCTCCGAAGTGCCGATCTGAATCAACCGAGTCGCGAACAGCTAGGCTCCGAAGTGCCGATCTGAATCAACCGAGTCGCGAACATGCTACAAAGTGCTGATCTGAATCAATTATGTAAAAAAACAGAATACCATTCTTACCAAATTCATTCAACACGTTATTAATCATAATTAGTTTTAAAACACTGACAGTAACGTTCAGAGCTGATTGCAAAGTTACTGCGTTTATAAATAACTCTGTTAAAGACTCAGATCACGTATCTAAAAATAAATCGCTATAGTAAAGAGAAATAATAAGAGGAGTGAAGTTTTCTACGGTTCTGCTGTGTTTGGTCCTCATGCGCGTCTGGCGCTCCACGGCGCGTCTCCGCCCCTCACACGCATTTACAACGCTAAATTAATCATCTTTGCTAATTATTATACATTTACTTCATTGTCAGCTTCAGGTACTTCATTTATTATTGTTCAATTAACTGTTTGAAACAAAAAAAGGTTGTATTTCAGTAATAATTCTAAATTAATATACATTATTAATCTTTAATAGCCTATCACATCTTATCAATTTAACACATCCTGAATAAAATATTCTAAAATCTAATAAAGAATAGGCTACAAATTCTTAAAAAAAAAAAAAAAGAAAGGATAAAAATTTACCAAGTCGCGAACATGCTACGAAGTGCCGATCTGAATCAACCGAGTCGCGAACAGGCTCCGAAGTGCCGATCTGAATCAACCGAGTCGCGAACAGGCTCCGAAGTGCCGATCTGAATCAACCGAGTCGCGAACATACTCCGAAGTCCCGATCTGAATCAGCCGAGTCGCGAACATGCTCCGAAGTGCCGATCTGAATCAACCGAGTCGCGAACATGCTCCGAAGTACCGATCTGAATCAACCGAGTCGCGAACAGGCTCCGAAGTGCCGATCTGAATCAACTATGTAAAAAAACAGAAAAACCGTTCTTACCAAATTCATTCAACACGTTATTAATCATAATTCGTTTTTAAACACTGACAGGAACGTTCAGAGCTGATTTCAAAGTTACTGTGTTTATAAAACAACTCTATGAAAGACTCAGATCACGTACTAAAAATAAATCGCTATAGTAAAAGAGAAATAATAGGAGGAGTGAAGGTTCCTACCGTTCTGCTGTTTGGTCCTCACGCGCGTCTGACGCTCCGCGGCGCGTCTCCGCGCGTTTACAGCGCTAAATTAATAATCTTTGCTAATTATTATACATTTACTTCATTGTCAGCTTCAGGTACTTCATTTATTATTGTTTAATGAACTGTTTGAAACAAAAACAGGTTGTATTCCAGTATTAATTCTAAATTATCAAAATAAAATATATAAAATAATGGTTTCTATTTTAATATCCGTTGAAATATAATTTATTTCTGTGATGTGCAGCTGTATTTTCAGCATCATTGCTCCGGTTTTCAGTGACACATGATCTTTAGAAATCATGAAAATATGATTATTTATTATTAGAACTATTAATAGTTGTGCTACCAAATGTTATTTTGGAATCTGCGATACTTTTTTCAGGATTCTTCGATGTATAATTTTTTTTAAAGAACAGCATTTATTCCAAATATAAATATCTTCTAACAATATTAATATTTGATATCACTTCTTATCAATTTAACACATCCTGAATAAAAGATTCTAAAATCTAATAAAGAATACAATTTCTTATAAAAAAAAAGAAAGGATAAAAATTTACCGAGTCGCGAACATGCTCCGAAGTGCCGATCTGAATCAACTATGTAAAAAAACAGAATACCGTTCTTACCAAATTCATTCAACACGTTATTAATCATAATTAGGTTTTAAACACTGACAGGAACTTTCAGAGCTGATTTCAAAGTTACTGCGTTTATAAAACAACTCTATGAAAGACTCTGATCACTCATCCCAAACTCTGACCGGTAGTGTGTGTATGTGTGTGTGTGTGTGTGTGTGTGTATAAGCCCACTAACACACTAGGCAAGGCAAGGCAAGTTTATTTATAGCAAATTTCATACACAATGGTAATTCAAAGTGATTTACATAAAAATACAAATAATCACAAAGAAAAATTATAACAAAAATAAAACAAGCAATTTTAAAACTTTTAAAATTATTAAAAAATTTACTTAATTACAATGAATTTAAACTCATTGCATTTGCTGTCTGAGAGCATTTCACTGGGAATCTGACTTCAGTCTATGTCTCATATCTTTGAACGCTCCTCTGGTTTCAGTTGTGTTTTTGTTTATTTTGGTGATGTATAAATAAAGTCTTCCCATCTGCCTGCACTTGAGTCTTCGCCTGAATCTGAATCAACCGAGTCGCGAACATGCTCCGAAGTGCCGATCTGAATCAACCGAGACGCGAACATGCTCCGAAGTGCCGATCTGAATCAACCGAGTCGCGAACATGTTCTGAGGTGCCGATCTGAATCAACCGAGTCGCGAACAGCTAGGCTCCGAAGTGCCGATCTGAATCAACCGAGTCGCGAACAGGCTCCGAAGTGCCGATCTGAATCAACCGAGTCGCGAACAGGCTGCGAAGTGCCGATCTGAATCAACCGAGTCGCGAACAGCTAGGCTCCGAAGTGCCGATCTGAATCAACCGAGTCGCGAACAGGCTCCGAAGTGCCGATCTGAATCAACCGAGTCGCGAACAGCTAGGCTCCGAAGTGCCGATCTGAATCAACCGAGTCGCGAACAGGCTCCGAAGTGCCGATCTGAATCAACCGAGTCGCGAACATGCTACAAAGTGCCGATCTGAATCAATTATGTAAAAAAACAGAATACCATTCTTACCAAATTCATTCAACACGTTATTAATCATAATTAGTTTTAAAACACTGACAGTAACGTTCAGAGCTGATTGCAAAGTTACTGCGTTTATAAATAACTCTGTTAAAGACTCAGATCACGTATCTAAAAATAAATCGCTATAGTAAAAGAGAAATAATAAGAGGAGTGAAGTTTTCTACGGTTCTGCTGTGTTTGGTCCTCACGCTGGTCTGACGCTCCACGGCGTGTCTCCGCCCCTCACACGCGCGTTTACAGTGATGAATTAATAATTATTATACATTTACTTCATTGTTAGCTTCAGGTACTCCATTTATTATTGTTCAATGAACTGTTTCAAACAAAAACAGGTTGTATTTCAGTAATATATATATATATATATATATATATATATATATATATATATATATATGTATATATATATATATATATATATATATATATATAAATAAGCCCACTAACACACTAGGCAAGACAAGGCAAGTTTATTTATATAGCACATTTCATACATGATGGTAATTCAAAGTGCTTTACATAAAAGTAAAATAATCATAACGAAATATAATAACAAAAATAAAACAAGCAATTTTAAAACTTTTACAATTATTTAAAAATTTACTTAATTACAATGAATTTAAAAACATAAAAATAAAAAAAAAAACTGTGAAAATATATTGCAATCAGTTCGGACATTGCACAGTGCTCATTCAATAAATGCACAGCTAAACAGATGAGTTTTAAGTCTAGATTTAAATGTGACTAGTGTTTTAGCACATCTCATCTCTTCTGGAAGCTGATTCCAACTGCGAGCGGCATAGAAACTAAAAGCAGATTCCCCTTGTTTTGTGTGAACCCTTGGTATTTCTAACGGACTCAATCCTAATGATCTGAGTGCTCTGTTAGGTTTATACTCAGTAAGCATATCTGCAACTGCAGTTTTTAAGGAGTTTGGAAATATCCCAGAAAGTGAGGTGTTCACCACTTCTAAGAGATCTGCTTCTAAGCAGTTAAGCACACTGTTGAAAAAAGATGTTGGAAGTGTGTCAAGATAGCAGGTTGACGATTTTAGGTGCTCCACTATGTCTTCCAGAATGTTGCTATCAATTACTTCAAAAATAGACATTTTTGATATTGTGGCTGAATCTGTCTGACCTCTGCATTACTTCAAGATGTGCTAATCGCCTTCCTGATATTGATGATCTTCTCAGAAAAGAAGGATGCAAACTCATTGCATTTGTTGTCTGAGAGCATTTCACTGGGAATCTGACTTCAGTCTATGTCTCGTAACTTTGAACGCTCCTCTGGTTTAAGTTATATTTATGTTTATTTTGGTGATGTATAAATAAAGTCTTCCCATCTGCCTGCACTTGAGTCTTCGCCTCTTGCGATCCGTGACACTACGTCCTTAATAACAATGGATGAAAAGTTTAGAGCCCTACTGATGATTAAGTCTAGAGTGTGTCCACCTTTGTGTGTGGGTCCATGTACATGCTGAATCGACAGGTAAAAAAAAGCCTCAAGTCCAAATATTCATTTATCACCAATTAACTGTTTGACAAACACTTCCTGCTTCGATGTCCAGATCTGAATTTAAACAAATGTCAAACATGCTCCGAAGTCCCAAACTGAATCAACCGAGTCGCGAACGGGCTCCGAAGTCCCGATCTGAATCAACAGAGTCGCGAACAGGAATCGAAGTGCCGATCTGAATCAACCGAGTCGCGAACAGGCTCCGAAGTGCCGATCTGAATCAACCGAGTCGCGAACAGGCTTCGAAGTCCCGATCTGAATCAACCGAGTCGCGAACATGCTCCGAAGTGCCGATCTGAATCAACCGAGTCGCGAACAGGCTCCGAATTGCCGATCTGAATCAACCGAGTCGCGAACAGGATTCGAAGTCCCGATCTGAATCAACAGAGTCGCGAACAGGCATCGAAGTGCCGATCTGAATCAACCGAGTCGCGAACATGCTCCGAAGTGCCGATCTGAATCAACCGAGTCGCGAACATGCTCCGAAGTGCCGATCTGAATCAACCGAGTCGCGAACAGGCTCCGAAGTGCCGATCTGAATCACCGAGTCGCGAACATGCTCCGAAGTCCCGATCTGAATCAACCGAGTCGTGAACAGGCTCCGAAGTCCCGATCTGAATCAACCGAGTCGCGAACATGCTCCGAAGTGCCGATCTGAATCAACCGAGTCGCGAACAGGCTCCGAAGTGCCGATCTGAATCAACTATGTAAAAAAAAAAAACAGAATACCGTTCTTACCAAATTCATTCAACACGTTATTAATCATAATTAGGTTTTAAACACTGACAGGAACTTTCAGAGCTGATTTCAAAGTTACTGCGTTTATAAAACAACTCTATGAAAGACTCTGATCACGTATCTAAAAATAAATCGCTATAGTAAAAGAGAAATAATGAGAGGAGTGAAGTTTCCTACTGTTCTGCTGTGTTTGGTCCTCATGCGCGTCTGACGCTCCACGGCGCGTCTCCGCCCCTCACACGCGTTTACAACGCTAAATTAATCATCTTTGCTAATTATTATACATTTACTTCATTGTCAGCTTCAGATACTTCATTTATTATTGTTCAATTAACTGTTTGAAACAAAAAAAGGTTGTATTTCAGTAATAATTCTAAATTATCAAAAAAATATATAAAATAATGGTTTCTATTTTAATATCCTTTAAAATATAATTAATTTCTGTGATGTGCAGCTGTATTTTCAGCATCTTTCCTCCAGTCTTCAGTGACACATGATCATTAGAAATCATGAAAATATGATTATTTATTATTAGAACTATTAATATTAATTTCTCAAAGGTGCACGTCGCCTCTATCCAGAAAAAAGGCGGAGATCACCATCCTGGGATCTTCCCATGGTTCTACAGTCATTGACAAGAGCCCCATTTGAACCATTGGCCCAAGCAGATCTTAAATCACTGACGTGGAAAACAATTTTTCTTCTTGCTCTCTGTTCAGCAAAGAGAGTGGGTGAGTTACATTCTTTAGCAGTAAGTGAAGACTGTCTGAGATGGAAGGCAAACTATTCAGGGGTCTCTCTTTGGCCAAACCTGGCTTTCCTGCCTAAAGTTCTTAATACTTGCACGATCAATCAAGTAATCAATCTTGCAGCGTTTCAACCTGATCCTGATCTCTCTTGTACAGAACTTGATCTTGCTACCTTATGTCCAGTTCGAGCACTTCGCACATACATTGAGCGGACATAGTCATTAGGACATTTACACAATCAGT
Organism: Carassius auratus; assembly: GCF_003368295.1. Classification (NCBI taxonomy): domain Eukaryota; kingdom Metazoa; phylum Chordata; class Actinopteri; order Cypriniformes; family Cyprinidae; genus Carassius; species Carassius auratus. The sequence continues at coordinate 8,733,802 of NC_039281.1, read as the reverse complement.
TGTTTTTGTGTTTCGATAAGAAAAGTATCGGAAAACCAGCCTCGAAACAGCGCCTATCACATTGGATAGTAGACACTATTGCACACACATACTCCAGTCAGAGCTTACCAGTCCCAGGGAACCTGGGAGCTTATTCTACCTAGGAGACTGGCCACATCCTGGGCAGCACTGAAGGGGGTGGCACTAACGGACATATGTGCAGCGGCATCATGGAGCTCACCTTGTACCTTTGCCGGTATTAAAGGGTCAGTGTGGCAGACCCAGTTACGCTTGGGTCCACAATTCTGCTCTCGGCCGCTAAGCAGGGATATTAAGAAGGAGAGGCTTACATTCCCTCGTGACCTTGATGGCACTAGTCATCCAAGGTAAGACCGTGGTGACGGTCTGAGTGAGGTCGAAATAGATCGTAAGTTATGACTATAACTATGGATCTATGAGACCGAATGATGACCGTCACCATTTCTTGTCACTCGGGATGAACTGAGGCGTTCCAGGCAAGAGGAAGTGTTCGGTTCATCTGGATGTTTTATAGGGAACCAACCACTAGGGGTCAGTCACCTGACAATGTTTACATTAGGTCTCGAGGAGAGCTAGCAGAATGGCGACATTCGAGGTAAGACTGTAGTGACGGTCATCATTCAGTCTCATAGATCCAAAGTTATAGTCATAACTTATGATCTAGAAATGCAGTTTGTCAACTGCAAGCCGTTCTATTCGCCGCGGGAGAATAAAATACGTTAGTTGGCAAGTTAATAAATTACATTTGATTTGAGAAATCACCTCAATGGGCATAGTGCCCAGGGGCACCACACTGATTATAATACGGCCCTAGTTGTGCTAGTTCATAAGAAATATGCATTACTGTTAAAAGTAACTTTTTAGTTTTTTTTTTAAAGATGTTCCCATTAATTTGTTAATTTGTTTTTTTAAAGATGTTCCTCATTAAAAAGAAAAATTTGTAAACACTATTTTGATTAAGTCAGGTTTATTCATATATTGTCATCCTATTAAACTGTTGGAATAAGACATATTTTGTTGTCAATGCCACTTGTCAATGCTTCAGGGGAATATAAACTTCTCTTATACCCTTTCTTTGTTACTTCTCCTGTCTTTTTCTTGGCGAGCATGATTTCACCAAGTAAACCATGTTCCTGGATCAACATCCTTGTTGATCCAGGAACAACATTCCAATCAACCAATCAGAAGTGAGATATAACTTTTTAAGAAATATCTGTTTTAGGCTTACAATCAGTATTAGGAGATTCTACTCACAGCTATCATTTCCCCCTATTATAAGGACTAAATTATGGGTAGGGTTAGGTTTAGGGGTAGGGATTGATTTAAGTCTATTTTTTTGTACAACAATGTTGATCCAGGATCATCAGAAGATGTTGATCCAGGAACATGTCTTGGCAAAATCATTGCAACCCTTTTTCTTCTCCCTGAATCTTTTCAAGGTCATCCTGCAGATATTCATCTCCCTTGCCACCTGACTTATGGTTTTTCCCTGTTGCATCTCTTTCACTGCTCTGTCCAACTCCACAAGAGCAGTTGAAGCCCTGTCTGTCTTCCGTTTATAAGTGCGTGGCATAATGGTTTTTTGTCTAAAATTAAGAATGCCACATAGTTTAAGTGCTAAAATGCAACAGTGCAATGTACAATTACAAATTAATAATGTGTTGAAAATAATCATAAGTGGGGGTGAGTTGTGCCACTGGCACAACTTAACCCAGGCCCTTTGGCACAAATCACCCCATACCCAAAAATTTGAAAAGCTAGCATGATCCAGCAGTTAAGAGCTAACATCATGCTAACTGTAGACTCATTGTGTAGCCTGGTAAAGCACTAAAACATGTGTGAAATGTTTTCAAACTTTTCTAGAATTGTTCAGACGCTACAATCAAAAAACCTTGATCATAGAAATTTTACTTTTAAAGGAAAAAAAACAGTTTGAGCTCAAATGTGATTACCTCTCATGCCTTGTGTCTCTCTTCTTTGGAGGATGAGTAAAATGGATGGCTTTTTAAAATTATGTGGTCACATGACCAATTTCTTCAATGGTTTTCCAGAAACAAGGGGTGGAACTACTTCCCCCCTGGCACAAATCACCCACCCTCCCCTAAATGAAAGCAATCTGAATCATTCGGAATCAATTTCGAGAAACAAAAACATACAGAGAATCACTTAAGACACTTTGCTGTAGACCCATTCCACATAATAATATTCATTAAAACTGTATGTTAACACCATAGACTGTATAAAAACAGGTTAACACATTGGAACTTGCTGCATGAATCCTTGAGTAGGCTACAGTTTACAAATCCATGGGAACGGATTGCGAAAGTGTGTGCGCAGATTATGAATTTGTGGGTACACGTTCAAAAACCGAGGGCACGGTTTACAAAATCTGAGCGCACGGATTGGAAATTCGTGGGCTAGGAATCCTATTAGGACATTTGAACTAGAAAGCCACAGCTTACATTACATAAAACATAAAATGTTTTTGTTTATGCTCAACTAAAGTGAAATAATGAGCATATTTCCACTTTGAGAAACTCGTGTTGCTCTCGCCCACAGTGCGTCTTCGTGTTTACAGTGGTTGGCATCCACCATAGACAGTAAACTAAATGGACACAGCGACCCCGTTGAAAAATGAAGTAAATTAGAAGCATGCAATTCTCAGCATAATTTTTATGCATATGTATTTTTACTAAAACATTCTATTAGACGAAAAATGTTGCAAACTGTTTGTTGAATCAGTTTTTAATCTATTCATTAAGGCTTTCTGAACTTATTGCTGATATAGTCTGACTTTATCACTAGGATATTCTTGCAGTTTTACTCTTTATTGTTCATGATATGTGAGGTGCAGATTTTGTCTGTGTGATATATGTAGAATTATTTTAATTATGTTTCTATTGCAGGTGAAGAAGGCATTAATTGAGATGGTGAATGCTGCCAATCCTGCAAAACTTAAAGACGAGTGTAAAAGGCAACACATTAAATTAAGGCGGCAGAAACTTAAGGATAACAGTCTCAAAGAAATGCAGCCAATTGAACAAGGGGTAACTTGCATTTAAATTACTACTAATCCTTTTGTGCTTGTGTGGTCTGAAAAACACATTAGATATTTGATTCTTTTTCCAGCAAAGTATTGTCGCTGACTCTGAGACAGAAAAAGTTAAGGAAGATTTTGAAGAGAACAATAATGAGCCTTCAAGCACACTGGCTTCCAGTGAGGAGAGTACAGTAGTGATGGCAGAGACGGATGTCTCTGAAAAAGATGTTGAGGATCAGGAAAGAAAGGAAACCAACTTGGACACAATCATGCAAAACATCTAGTGATGAGGAGGTCAAATCCAAGGAAAATGATGAAACCAAGATGTGTTTCCAAACAGCGAATGTCAAGGTGGATCATATTCTTTTGGAATTTACCAACTGGCTTTGGTCAAAGTTTTCAGATAGTGCTGTGCATTATAACTGATACTATATAAATTACTTTAATTTTAGGAATCCTCGAATTATGTTAATTCAAAGGCAGATGAGAAGCAAGATTCTGCAGCTGATGAAGGAAGCGGAATGAAGGCGGGAAATTCAGACATTGTGTCAGAGATGCAGAAACGTGATGGATCCAGTGGGTAAGAGCATGTGAAGCTAGTAAAGCACTCAAAGTCTTCTGCTCAACTGATCTCTTGTACTTTACCAACAGGTACAGAGTTTGTTCGGCCCCTGTGGTGGGTTATTTCTGCAGCTGCCATATATGCCAGTGAGGAAGAGGCCAAAGATGAACACTTCAGGACCCCAATGCATCATCAAAAGCTGAAGGCAAACCTTCTAACTCCTAACTTGCATGATTATTTTGCATATCTGTCTTCAGTGTTCGATTAGACTGACATGTGTTCTCATTCCTTTTGTCTTAGGAGCAAAAGGAGCGAAACAGTTCAACATAAACAATGACACAGAACAGAAACAGCATGAACATAGCATACTGTATTGAAGTCACATCATAATATTTGTCAAATGATTAAGTGATTCATTAATAATGCAGGACTTAAACTTTTCTCTATTACTATAGCCTCTGTTTTTCGTGTTGTCTTTGTGTTTCAGCAATGGTTTTATCTGGTAATCACTAAACAATTTTTTTAAATATAAAAACATGTATTTTCGTACACTGTAAAACACTGGATTTAATTCATAAGTTAAACGAAATGCAGTAAAATAGTTTCTGCTCAAATAAAACACGTGTACAGTTATCAACTAAACGCCTGTTTTCTTCATGCGTGTTTTGATTGGATGGCTGATGGTTGTCTCCGCCCACAGTGTGCCGTTTCCATGACAATCCAACATGGCCGCACACGGTAAGTAGAAAGATGTTTATGATTTGATCCTAACTAGAGTAGATTTTAGCTTGATTTCGGTACACATTTCCCCTATATTTTATTGTGAACAGAGCAAATGGCTTTCATGAAGCCAAATAAAACGTTTTGGTAAGGAACAAGCGATCAATTAATGATTCGAATGAAGGAGAAGCATCTTCAAGCTAATGCTAGCCGTTCACAACACTAACGGTACTGTCGTTTTGTCAATAAATATTTATTTACTCGAATTCTGGTAAATGCTTTTGAACCGAACATTTAAAGTAACAAAACTGCTGGACTTTGATGATTGTGCGTCATGGATCGTTTGGATTTATCGCCAGAATTGTGAAATAAAAGTAGCACATTATTATTATTATTATTATTATAATTATTCAGTGACGTAAACTCGTTTCCAAGCTACCAAGTATTGAGGAAAAAACAATACATTTATTAATCAAATGCATATATGATTTATTTTCTTATTTAAAAATCAGTGTATTTGTATTTAAAAAGACGGATTTAATGAAAATGTGAATTGCATGTTGTTTACAGATGATGTAATTAGTTTCAGCATCATTTCTTAAAGTTTGCTATGTGATATTAATTACTGACTTTGATTGTGGTCTGAGGTAGGTGCATTTGTGAGAGATTTATGACCAAAAACAGAAATAAACAGATAAAGTTACAATAATTCACTCTCCTTACATGCCTACATTGTTCATTAATTCAGTGTTTAATTTTGCTTTTGCAGGAGGACAACCTGTCGTATCCTTCCAATACAGTTTTCTGATTTACAGGGGCATGCAAAAGTTTGGGAACCCCTTGCAAAATCTGTGACAATTTAAATAATTTTAACAAAAATAAGAGAGATCATACTAAATGCATGTTATTTTTTAGTCATGTCCTGAGTAAGATATTGTACATAAAATATTTTTACATTTAGTCCACAAGACAAAAAAAAATGCTGAAATTATTAAAAAACCCCACTCAAAAGTTTGGGAACCCTTGGTTCTTAATACTGTGTGCCGTTACCTGATGATCCTCGACTGTCTTTCTGTTTTGTGATGGTTGTGCATGAGTCCCTTGTTTGTTCTGAACAGTTAAACTGAGAACTATTCTTCAGAAAAATCTTTAAGGTCCTGTACATTCTTCAGTTTTCCAGCATCTTTGCATATTTGAACCCTTTCCAGCAGTGACTTTATGATTTTGAGATCCATCTTTTCAGACGGAGGACAATTGAGGCACTCAGACACAACTATTTAAAAAGGTTCAAAAGTCACTGATGCTTCAGAAGCATTAAGGGAAAACCTTTGAACACGATGAAGATGTCCAAAATTTTCTTATTTTGTTGAAATATTTTTTTCCCCATTTAATTCTGCCCTTCGTAAGCAAAAGAAGATACTTGTATGTTTCCCGGAACACAAATTAAGTACAATTTACCTTGATCTTCAAATTCCAAAAGTTTTCACACCTCTATCTCTATATTTGTTTATGTTGCTTCTTAACAAAGTATCTAAGTTGTCCTCCACACCCCTGCAGATCCTGTTTCACTTGAACGGCTGGTATTTTGCAGCTTTCTTCATCGCTGAGATTCTTATATTTATCTACAAAGGTGATGTATGGACTCAATAAATCATTGAATGGTTGAGATGTATGATTTTTATATACATGTGTATGACCTAATCAGTGTTTGCTGTGCCATTTGCAGGGGTGATCCTCCCTTATCCACAAGCCAACCTGATATTGGATGTTGTCCTGCTGCTCCTCTTCCTGGGCCTGGAAACCCTCAGACTCTTCTATGGTCAGTGTGTGGGATGATGTTTAGTGTGCTGTTCTTGAAGTAGTTTTTATTTTATCCAGAGGATAAAAATCATCCTTGTTCAGAAGCCAACTCTTTGGAGCAGGGTTGTGCAAAACTGAATTCATAACATTGAATTGAAATGCCAGGAAGAGGAAGCGCATTCCCAATACAAGTTTTGCTAAATAATATTTATAATTACACTGTTCATTTAATACTTTATTCCCAGTCATTCGGCGAGGATGCATTATATTGTTCAAACGTGACAGTAAAGAAATTTAGAATTTTACAAAAGATTGCTATTTCAAATAAATACAGATCTTTTGATCTTTAGATTCATTTTTTTTTTTTTTTTTTTTTTTTTTTAAAGAAACAGGGACAGCGTACAATAAACATTAACCTCAAAGGGAGAGATGCATAGTACCAGGTTTTAGCTCAAGAGCTAATTTTCACCCGTAGTCCCTGGGCAGGCTGATGTTAAGCTACAATATATAAACATACATGAGTAATAAGATTTACACTTGCCAAAAAAATAAATAAAATAAAAAGTTCATGTTCACACCTTTCATATACTTAGACCTTAGAACACACACTTACACACATACACATATCTGGTCACATGTGGGGACAAATCAAATGATTCTGAGGGGGAGGGGGGAGTATTTCCGTTTCCAGCATAACTGTTTTCCACGCTTATATATATTGATTCAAAGAAATTGATTCATAGACATTTCAGAGCACAATTATTTTAAATTATAACGAAATCTCCCAATATCACTGTGTTTACTGTGCTTTTTAAAATAGAGATATCTTTCAAAAACATTGAGAAATCTTATCAACCCCAAACTTTTGAAGGAATGCTGTATTTCTCAGTCATTTAAATACAAATGCCAAAGTGATTATCACAGCATTCATTTTCATTTAATTCAAGAAAGTATGAAGTACGTTAAAAAATAATGAAACATTAATATCACGTTGATGAGTAATTACTATGAACATGGAAATAAATGAAAACCACTTATTTTACAAATTTAATTTGAATGCCTTGAATTTAAATCTGAATTCCAATTCTACATCCAGTTTAAATTCTGTGAAAATTCCGGTAACTGAATTGGAATTTAAGAGACTTTCTCTGTTCAGTTCTCACCTGGATGGATGAATGTTGGGTGATAATGATTGATTACCTGTTTGTTGTGCACACTTTGTACTGGTAAAAATGCATTCTGCCGTTCAGGCTGGAAGGGGAACCTGTGTCAGCGCTCTCTGGCTCTGTTTGTGAGTGTTGCTGTTCTGGTGCCCTGTGCGGTGCTGAGCGTCTACTACCTGCTGCTGCAGACCTTTGTGTTACGGCTGGAGGTTGTGCTCAATGCTGTGCTGCTCTGCTTCTACAGCTTTGAGCTGATTCTGGGGCTCATAACCCTCTCAGTTTTTTCAAGGTAACTACTTCTGTATTTTCTGTTTTTCAACATATTTATCCCACAGTTGCAAAGAGACATACAGGTTATGAAAAGATGTGCATTGAATAGAATAAATATATGGAAGTGGAAATTTAGCAACATAATTTTCAAGTTATTAGGCCTTTTTAAAATACAAGATATTTACACTCAGCAATTCTTTTTCCACTCTCTTTCAGGGCCAACATTTATTAATTTCATCTGCTTTTTTGACGTCTGAATGAAAACACTGAACTGAATAAGCTTGCAGGCTTTCAGATTGAGAACCGTTAAGATCTGCAATACATTTAAATTACATAAAACAGACATTTCATTTGTACAGTTTTTCAAACAAGTATATCAAGTTGATCTTGAGATGTTTTAAAGGCTATTTTCAGTGTACTCTGATTTTTATAAATAATGCATTCTTAATTGCTATGTAAATGTATTTATGTAAATAAAGTTTGCCATTTATTAGAGTGAAACAATTGTGTCATCATATACTTACTACACAAACACACACATACACATTTTTGAAAAATAAAACATTAATATCGTGAAATAATATTTGTACAATTTAAAATAATAGTTTTATATAATTTTAAATATAATTTATTTCTTTGATGCGCAGCTGTATTTTCAGCATCATTCCTCCAGTCTTCAGTGTCACGTGGTCCTTCAGAAATCATTCTGATGTGCATATTTGCGGTTCAAGAAACATTTCTGATTATTATCAATGGTGAACACCGCTGTGCTGCTTCATATTTTTGTGGAAACTGATGCATTTGTTTTCAGGATTTTTTGATGAATAAAAAGTTACATTTCAATTATTTTTGGTGACATTACAAAAGTGTTTACAGTCACATTTGATCAAGTTTATGTAAGCTATTACGGTATTTTATAAAAATTATTTTCTTTAAAAATCCCACCAATCACAATCTTTTGATAGGTGCTTTATCTATTTGCCTTTTCACATACATGATACTGAAAGACAGTATTTTAGGTTTTGTAACATTAAATTAGTGACAATCCAGGCGAGCAGCAACCTCAATGTTAAAAGTAAAGTTCCTAATTTCCCAGATGTCTTAACTGTGTCAGGTTGTGCATGCTGTGACTGCTGTCAGGTGAATATCATAATCCTAATTACTATTGGACACAGGATTATGAGCCTCTTTAAAACAATCTCCAGTAATCCCAAGTGTTTCTCACCATCCTGCTGCCGAGCTGCATTGGACAACACCGAAGCTTTGGGCAGCTCTAACCCTGTATAGAAACCCATTTCAAGTCCAACACTTCTCTGACAGCTAAGAAATGGCTGCAGTGGACAAAGATGTGGCTGAGAAGTTTTTAGACAGTAATCCAACTTTTGCCAAGCAGTACTATGACTCCAGGTTCCGGGCGAAGGTCGTCTCTGACCTTCTGGCGACCACCAAGAAAACAGAAGTGGACATCAGCTCTTACCACGACCTGAGCTCTATTGAAGAGTGCGAGGTCATTTTCGATATGGTGCGGGACATGCAGGAAAACCTGCAGATGGAGAGGGCCGTGTTCAACCTCATGCGGCATCTCACTTTTATTATGCGAGCCGACCGCATGAGTCTCTTCATGTACCGCCAGAGGAATGGCATAGCTGAACTGGCCACACGAATCTTTAACGTCCATAAAGATGCCACACTGGAGGAGTGTCTGGTGGCACCGGACAGTGAGATCGTGTACCCGCTGGACACAGGCATTGTGGGCCATGTGGCCACCACCAAGAAGACCGTCAATGTACCTGATGTCACACAGGTAGGAGAACTACTCCTGATGAGGAACAGATAGTTCAGCTATCCACTCCTGTGTGTTTATGATTATGAAACGAAGTGCAATTCACAATATGACCTGTAGAGAGCAGTGCTGCGCTGCTCATATCATGAGCAGTCGAAAAGGACTCAATATATGAAAATATCATGTTTATAAGCTCAACAGTTGTGTCTTTTCTGTTTTCATGAATCATATTATAACCAACAGTTCAAATCAAACAAGCAAATCAAAGAAATTATTACATAAACATCCACACTCTCAGAAAAAAAAGTACAATAGCTGTGATCAGGGTGACATCTTTTCAAAAAGCACACCTTTGTACCTTATTTTCTCCTAAAAGGTGCATATTAGTAGCTCCAGTGTAGCCTACATATTAAAACCTAAATAGTACCTTTTTAAAGGATATTACCATTAGTTATTCCCATTGCTGGTAAACGTGAGAAATGTGCAGGAGATGTTGCACAGACAGATATATATGACTCAAATCTCCCTCTCTTTGATTAGAAATTACTAACCATTTTTCAAAGAAACGGGCTGTTGCTTTTTGGTACCAAGTGTGCTTCACTGCTTCTCAGACAGCAATATGCTTTCCTCGGTAGTGCGCATAATATATATATATTTTTTAAATGTTGTTTTTTCAATCTTTGCATTATGTGACCGAAATACCAAGCGGGTCAGTTTGAAACCCTGGATTCGGCAACAGTTTATCTCACTTTCATATGTCTGACAGATAGCTGAACTATCAGTATATCCACAGATAGACTGTTTGTAAATTGGAAAGGTGTATCAAGCTTCTAAAACAAGTGATTGATTTTGAACATTCTGAGTGAGATCTCTGTAACTCTGTTATTAGTCTGCATAAACGCAGGCCAGCGCGCTCCTGCAGTGAGTTCTGTTAAACTCTTTAATCTGAGCTGAATTAGAGCGATCCGGGATTAAATCTAAAGGTCAGTGTCTAACTCTGTGTTCCTCCAGTCAGCAGAATATCACTGCTTGCATTTCACCTTCCCTTTCTAGTGTCCATGTGAAACAGAATATAAAGGATTTTTAATGTTTCAGAGGCACCTGAAATGAAAGCAATTCAATAAAATCAGTTTTTGAAAAATTATCCACAAATGTATGTCTGATAATTGCCAGTTAAGGTTTTCATATTTGGATTTGGTTTAGTTGCATATTATTATGCATAATTGACTGTTATTGCTACAGTCAGTATAGAATGTAGAATAAAGTGTTACCAAATTCAATTACATTTTATTTTGTCCATTTGTTATCATTAGTTAACTACATCAGTTTACATGGACTGGCAATTGTATTTGGTAACTTTAACGAAGATTATACTGAACATTAGGTTACACTTTATTTCAAGATGTCCTTTTTACAGTGTAATAATATATTTAAATACTACTGATTAATTTTAATAACATTAGGATTAGGATTAAGTGCATACAACATACAACAAGGACAATGTGAAGTAGTGTTGCCAAATATGGCAACAAATGATCATTGTTAGTTAAAGTTAATGTGTTTATATTATTGTAAAGTGTTAATGGTGTTTTAATAGGTATTATAAGATTTTGTGCTCTCGTCATTTTGACCTGGAGGGAATAGTCTAGTTTTCTTTTAGCTAGTTAATTTTATTGCATTGGACTAAGATCTATTTACTTTGCTTACACAGGGGTATGATACACTTGTGGTGTTCCTAAAAAAAATGAGCAGATTACAATTAAAATGATTATTTATTGAATTTTTTTTTATGCTGTATTATTACGAAATATTAGATTCAGTATTTTAAGCAACTTGTTTTCTTTCAGTTAGCACGTTTTGTATTTCTTTATGGAACTGATTGATCATAGGCCTCAGTGATCTTAGCTAATGCCCCCAATTTATTGTCAAAATTATCCATAAATATTGCTTTTTTTCCATCAAAAACTGAGGTGCATAAACTGAGAAACAGACCTTCAACACAGCCCACAATAAACAAACCTTTCTTTAAAGCTAAATTTAGCTATTTAACTGTGTATATCGGTGATGTCTTACCACAGTAAATTAAAATGTGCTTCACTCTCCAGGACAGCCACTTCAGTGACTTTGTAGACAACCTCACGGAGTACGAGACCAAGAACGTGCTCGCGACTCCCATAATGAACGGCAAGGACATGGTAGCCGTCATGATGGCGGTCAACAAGATTGGCGCTCCTCATTTCACTGCTCAGGATGAAGAGGTAGCATTCACTTACATCATCCTCTGTGATAGCGAGCATGCTTTGTGTTTATACTCCACAATAAGTCCAATTTGAAACGTAAACAATACCAGAAAGATTAATTATATGCATTGTGCTCCCCATCCATACTTTTAGTCTCAAATCCCCAGTGAAGCATTCTGATTAAACAGACTTCTACAGAACAGATTAAACGCTCTATTGGAGTGAATCGAACTCTGTGTCTTGTAGACGCTGAAGAAATATCTCAACTTCGCCAATCTTGTGCTGCGAGTTTTTCACCTGAGCTACCTGCACAACTGTGAAACCAGAAGAGGACAGGTGGGATTTCTGTCAGGTTGTGATTTAAGACTTTGACCCATAAACACTGCAGCTTCATGATCTTGTCATTTTCATCACATCTACATTGAAGGTGTTGCTCTGGTCTGCCAGCAAAGTGTTCGAGGAGCTGACTGACATTGAACGACAGTTCCACAAGGCCCTCTATACGGTCCGAGCCTTCCTCAACTGCGACCGCTACTCCGTGGGCCTCCTCGACATGACCAAAACTAAAGTGACTGGTTATTTATTCAATGCATGAAATATGCAGCTGGATTTGTAGCTCAAACATTATTGAAATATTGTATTTGTATTTATTTGTCTGCAGGAGTTCTTTGATCTTTGGCCCGTACTGATGGGAGAGGTGCCCCCTTACAGCGGACCAAAGACCCCTGATGGCAGAGTGAGTATTACGCCGAATATATATGTTTGGTTAATCGTGTTAGAGAAACACAAAACTACCCTGGATTAATTATTTTGATGCTGTCACATGTTTGACTTACGGTTTTAATTCTGCTCCAGGAAGTGATTTTCTACAAAGTGATTGATTACATATTGCACGGAAAGGAGGACATCAAAGTAATTCCGTAAGTTGATACATTTTATATTGCCTGTTAAATTTGAGATTCCACTTGGCATTTAATTAAGCCCAGTATTGCCACATGCATTATCATGCATCATACTGCATTACATGCATTGTAATTATTGTACCTTATAAACAGACAGATCTGGGTGTTTGTAAGGGTGTGTCAAACTCATGGATGGGCTCATCTAGGCCCTCCTATTGAACCAGGCCTGAGCAATAATTCATCTTAGAGTACACATTTTAATATTCCCAGCATAGAGGCACTACCATTGCACTACCAAGAATGCATTTAATTGATCAATAGTAAACAGTAAAGACATTTATAATGTCACAAAAATATCTATTTCAAATAAATGCTGTTCTTTTGAACTTTGTTCATCAATGCACCCTTGGGGTTAAGAACACATATAACTCCACAAAATATTAAGCAGCACAACTCTGATTAACTATAACAATAGTAGGAATAATAATAAATGTTTCTTAAGCATTAAATCAGCTTAATGAGATGATGAGAGACTGGAGACTGGGGTAATGATGCTGAAAATTCAGCTTTGCACCATCGGAATAAATTACATTTTAAATATATATTTAAATAGAAATCATTTATTTTAAATTGTAATATTATTTATCTGTATTGCTGTTTTTACTGTAATTAATACAGCCTTGATTTGCATAAGAGACTGTGTTTTTTTTGTGTTTTTTTGTTTAGATGTACAGCATAGAAAATAAAAATGAGATTTAAACAAAAAAAGCTGTATTTCTGGTCAGACACATGTGTATTGTCATTACAGTAACCCTCCAGCTGACCACTGGGCATTAGTGAGTGGGCTTCCCACCTACGTTGCAGAAAACGGCCTGGTGAGAGTCTAGACCCTTATTCTCCTCTCCTAATGCCACAGTAGTTGGAAGCTATTATGGTTTATAATGCTCCTGTCATGTGCACAGCGAGGGGGAATAGAATGTGCTCCCACTCCGAAATGATGGATAATTGTAATTTTGTGAACCATAATTAATCAGCAAGCAATGCCCTTTCTCAGTGAGCGTGCCTGCTGCTTTCTCTTCACTCTGTCTTACAGATCTGTAACATCATGAACGCTGCTCAAGACGAGTTCTTTGAATTTCAAGTGAGCTTACTTTAACTTCTCCCTCTGTGAAAGCCCTTAATAATCAATGAAATTAAATAAACAAAAAAGGAAAGCTGTATACCTCAGCTTTTTGTTTATTTACGAAAACCTGATGTATCCTGCCAGAAAGAGTCTCTGGATGAATCTGGATGGACAATAAAGAATGTGCTGTCTTTGCCCATCGTAAACAAGAAAGAGGAAATCGTTGGCGTGGCCACATTCTATAACAGGAAAGATGGGAAGCCTTTTGATGACATGGACGAAACACTAATGGAGGTATCTGAGGCCACAGTATAGATCAGTAGTGTGTCATACCTATATATATATAGTAATGGATAGATCAGCAGACTCTGCATTATGCATCACTGAGAACATTTCATAGTGTGTTTGCTCCTTGAAAGTTCGCCATGTTCTTAATCTATTATGCTGGGCTTGTTGGATTCAACTAAAATGCTAAGCCAAAGTCTTCAAAAAGTACTTTGTACTTATGTGTCCGTTTTATCTTAATGCTACAGTCCACTGAGCCTTTCATTAAAGTTCAGTCATGTGGAGATGTGATGCTTTTTTTTTTTTTTTAAGTTTCCAATTCATTTCCATCAGAATGGAAAGACTTCTTTTATCTAAATGTGTGAATCTGAACTTGAATGTAAAAGTAATTCTGTATCTCTTTCAGTCGCTCACTCAGTTCCTGGGCTGGTCAGTGCTGAACACAGACACGTATGACAAGATGAACAAGCTGGAAAATCGCAAGGACATCTTTCAGGACATGGTCATGTACCACGTCAAGTGCAGGAAGGATGAGATTCAGAATATCTTGGTGGGTTTCTCCAACTTTATAGGATGTAGTCCACTGATTAAAGCAATATAAATTACACTACATTGGTAAAGCTGGTTAGAGCACAGTATATGTGGAGAAGCACTGTTGTCATATATGACACTATGATTGATCATCTTATTAAAATCGGTGGTATGAACACAGAAGAAGAGTCTTAGAATATCAGCCCTGTAAAAGTGATGTTTTTTGTTCAGAACACACGTGAGGTGTATGACAAAGAACCTGATGAATGTGACGAGGACGAGCTGGAGGAAATTCTGGTAACACACACAGACACACACACACGATCATGGTTTAAAGTCTAGTTGTTTTCTAGCTGTGTGCGTGTTCAGCTCTGCTGTCTCTCTCTCTCTACAGTTCGAAACACTGCCAGACTCGGAGGAATCCGAGATCTTTGAGTTTCACTTCTGTGACTTTGAGTTCAGTGAGTTGGATCTGGTGAAGTGTGGGATCAAGATGTACTATGAACTCGGTGTGGTAGACAAGTTCCATATTCCCCGTGAGGTGAGTGATAATGACACATGTTTCGGCCATACGTCTAACTCGATATTTCCAGAGGTTAGGGTTGTTCTGGGTGGACGTTTATTTGGGACATTGTTTGCTTACTGTATAAGACAGATCCACATGTTCGTTTTCTTAAAGTTAAGAATATTTCCAAATAAACATTTCTTAAACATCTTCTCATCTTTTCTTTCAAGATTGTTCTAAAATCAAAACCTAAGAAGAATTTGAATCTTAAAAATCATTGTGACACTTGGTAGTAATCGTACCTGTTTTACAGTTAATTGAGACGAGTCAAGTCAGATTTATCGCTGGTTTCACAATACGCTTTGCAACAAAACTTGAGCTTAATTTATGTCTTAATATCTTCATGCCTTATCGTCACATTCAGAGCTGAAATTAAAATACAGTTTATTTTTGTGATGATATCAGAAATCAGGCAGCTAAGAAATGCTGAACAGTATATATCACCCTATGCAATTGCAGATATAGTCAGACATAATTAGAGCTCCAATTTTATATAAAAAGCTGTTACTTTTGCAGTGAAATTAAATATGCTATATACTGTACTATATATCCTTTTATGTGACTGTACTATATGTAAAGTATGTGGGAAAAGTTGCATATTTTATTTTGATTTATCTTTTATTTAGCCAGGAGAATTCCATTGAGATTTCCCAGTCTCTTCTTCAAGGGAGACCTGGTCTAAATTATGTATACTCTGAAGAAACACCACTCAGTGATGATATAAACAATGACATCACTTCCTTAGGAAGATTAGGTGAATCTGAACCTGGTCTGAGCCCCCCCTTCAATGTATTTTCACTCATTTAATCATTTTCAAAAGTTGATATAATTCATGTCTGTAGCACAAACAGAGCAAATCGGGATATGCACCCAAGTTGAATTTATTTTAAAATAGCATCAGTGATTTATGTGCATTCACGCTATGAAGCAGCACTATTGCTTCTACCAGTCGTCTACAAAATGCACTAAATGTTTCAATGCATTCTCTTCAAGATGTTTTACTGCACATTGTACAATGTAAATACAATATTTGCAGTGCCTTGTAAGACGTAGCTGAAATTGATTTCTCTCTAGGCCCTGGTGCGCTTTGTGTACTCAGTCAGTAAAGGTTACAGGAAGATCACCTACCACAACTGGAGGCATGGCTTCAACGTGGGCCAGACCATGTTTACACTCCTCATGGTAAGAGAAAAACCTCTCAGAATGACATTTCAAATATTACCTAAAAATCTCTTCTCAACCCCTGTCCGAATCTGCCCTCTCTTCAGACACAAGACCTCATCTTGCTCAGCAAAGGCTAGTAGTGAGGCCCTAGTTATGAATACATTGACTGTTCTCACCCCGCAAACAAGAAAAACAAACAAACCAGTCATGTTAGCCTTGCAACCGAGAATTTGATCAATTTGCCCCTGTGTTTAGTGGGTGCAAGAACTGTGGGCTTTTTTTATGGAATATGTTTAATGATACGGCCCATTTCCAACACATGTTCTCCGAAATGGCAGACAGCCTCATCTAATTAATCAGTCGAGTGTAAACCTGCTTCTGGTTAAGTCGTGTGTAATCACAGTGAGCTGGCCAGACGTCAGGGAGGATGGAGGGTTTGAGGGAAGGAAGAAACGCAAGCCAGGCTGCTAATGAGCCTTTCTCAGCACTACTCCCATGCTTCACTGAGCCTAATGAGCCCTCGCTAGTCAGCCTCCTTGCTCTACAAGAGAACGGGATGTGTCTTAAGCAGGCTCCACCTTGAAGCCTATTAAACTTGTTCTATTGTGTCTCAGACAGGTGACCTGAAGCGCTACTACACGGACCTGGAGACGATGGCAATGGTGACCGCTGGGCTCTGTCATGATATTGACCACCGCGGCACTAACAACCTCTACCAGATGAAGTATGTACTCATTACAGCCAATGTCCCACTGCTCTCACCAAAGAAAAAGGTATATGCATTACAGGATTTAGAAATAAAGTGTAGAGGTATTCTCATTTTTATATCACCAACACCCACTTTCCAGGGGTTTCATGCACCACTGGGGTAAGATGTGTCTAAAATAAAAACATGTTTAATGTTAAATGAACATCTGCTAAATCAGTACATGTTGTTTTTTTTTTTTTTTTTTTGTTTTTTACATTTTTGTTTAGCATGCAAGCAGACAGAGGTTCAAATCTTGACCTAATATGCATTGTTTATTGTTATTTTTTAAGCAAAATTGCAACTTGACAGAGAATATTCATCATTATCACAATATACAAAAAAGAAAAGCAGCTTGGACATTTTGAAAAAAATATTATATATATATATATATATATATTTATTTATTTATTTATTTATATATATATATATATATATATATATATATATATATATATATATATATAAATGATCATGCTTACAGTACAATAATCATGTTGGTCAACATTGGTCAAAGATACAATTCTGTTTGCATTCAAAATACAGTTCAATCAAAGAGTTAAAGAGCCAACATTTACATTTGAATCATGTTAAATTTATGCAGACTGGCATATCACATTGCATTATGCCGATTTGCATTAATTTTTTATCCAAAGTCTGTGACCTTCTAGGTTTTAAGATTCTGTTTCTGTGATGACTTTGCCAGGTCTGGGAATCCACTGGCAAAGCTGCATGGTTCCTCCATTCTGGAGAGGCACCATCTGGAGTTTGGAAAAACTCTGCTTAGAGATGAGGTAATGCTGAAAATGAATTATATTTCTGGGTGTTTTCATCATTAAAATGTTGAACTCTACAGACACATTGAGAATGTGCATCTAGTTGATAAGCCCATAAATAACTGCCAGCAGTTTCCTCAGTGAGTGAAATAAATTGTTTTCCCAGGCCTTAAATATCTACCAGAATCTGAACCGGAGACAGCACGAAACCGTCATCCATTTGATGGACATAGCTATCATTGCAACAGACTTGGCCTTGTATTTCAAGTGAGGATTTTATTTTTCAGCAATGTGGGATGTGCTTGGCTTTTGTGAATCATTTATTCAGAGTTAGTCTTGCAGTCAGAGCTGCACAAACGTGATTAACGTGAAATTAATAATGATGTGCCTCCACAGGAAAAGGACCATGTTTCAAAAGATCGTAGATCAGTCCAAGACCTACGAGAGCTGGGACGCTTGGACCAAATACATGATGTACGAAACAACTCGGAAAGAGATTGTCATGTAAGTGCACAGAGAAAACAGCCTGTTAAAAAACTAATATCATCTATAATGACTGTTTGCTCTATAACCTGCACTATATCCTCGCAAAAGATCATATGCAGCAGTCTGAATTTGGTGCATTTTAGGGTTCATAAATATGAATTCACAGCATGGTGGTTTGGTTTTCCACACCGCAGGGCTATGATGATGACTGCTTGCGATTTGTCAGCCATTGCCAAGCCATGGGAGATTCAGAGCAAGGTTAGATATTCCTAATGCATAATGCAAAGTCACACGCGAGGCCTGATACTACAACAATGTATTCAAAAATGTAGGGCAGCCAAGGGTGTGACAGCATAAGAAAACGAAATCGCTGGCATAATGAGTCTGAAACACCATTCATATGATAATGTATCCATGGTTGGGTTGTTTACATTCGTTGTTTAACACTTATTATTTTATGCATTTCAAAGCAGACAGCAATGTAGATCATCTCACATGCGTGAGATTATATTCTGCCAGATGTCATGCATTTAAAAAAAATAAACATTCTACTTTTAGATGTTGTTGTTGTTATATTCATGCAACTAGATCCGAGAACAATGATAGAGACAATATTTTATGTTTGCAAATGGGACATGTGCCAGGTCTGTCTCAGTGGGAATTGCATTGTAGCGATTTTGAAGTCATTAATGGTCTCTAATGCACATTGAAATCTAGTTACATGCAAAATCCATATTCGCATATTTCCAAATGCATCTATAAAGAGAATTTATTACTGACTCCGTCCTCTAGGTGGCGTTGTCTGTCGCTGCTGAATTCTGGGAGCAGGGTGACCTGGAGAGGACAGTGCTGGAGCAGCAGCCCATTGTGAGAAAGCACCTGGAGTGAAGGGTGTTGGGAAGGGGCTGAGAGAAAGGGAATAAGAATGAAAAGTTCCCATGGGTCATGTCGTGATTTACTTCCTATTATGCGGTGCACTGAATCAGAAAGAGCGGTCACAATGGCCCAGTCAAACAGACCGTTCCCGAACTCGCCATTTTCCTTGGCTGTGATTGGAAATGCAGGAATGTAATATCTTTGAAATTTCTGTATTAGTTGCATGGCTCTTCACCATCACTGTGATTTCAGTTCAGAATCAGCAGTGTTTGAGTAGTAACTAATAATATTACAAAATCAGATTCCAAAAATGTAGCAATTGTAATTAGATTTTATTACATTTTAAAATGCTCATAATCAGATTACAGTTACTTCTTATGGATTACATGATTA
Organism: Carassius auratus; assembly: GCF_003368295.1. Classification (NCBI taxonomy): domain Eukaryota; kingdom Metazoa; phylum Chordata; class Actinopteri; order Cypriniformes; family Cyprinidae; genus Carassius; species Carassius auratus. The sequence goes on along the minus strand of NC_039281.1, from coordinate 8,714,360 downwards.
CAAGTTATTCGTGCAATGGCATAATGACCATTTAAATGTCATGTAAATTAATTTGCGATCCATGCTTCTGAGTTTGAGGTGAAAAAGCACCTCTGTGAATTTTATCATGTTCATATTTTAATAATTTACCATGCTCACAGTTCTCAGATGTTGATTAATAGTCATGTGCTGGCAATTGCATAAGCATTGTATTTATTCATTTGATTTGACATTTTCATGACTTAATATTATATTTTCATCAACTCATTAAACCTCTAAAATCTACACAGCCCTGGCAATCTGTAGGTTGTGGGGTTTCTTTTTGAAAATGAATTAAGTACATGCTGTTTCTTTTCCAGCCCATGATGGACCGGAACAAAGCAGACGAACTTCCCAAACTGCAGTGTGGTTTTATTGATTTCGTCTGTTCTTTCGTTTACAAGGTGAGGTCCTCCATTTCGATTAGTAAACAAAACAACACATGGGACTTTATTGATCTACACTTCTAAATGTTCACAGGATCCAGACGAGAGTCCATCAAAAAGCAGATACATAATCAGCATAAATGCACAATGCTGGTCATGATCAGATGTCTGTATACTTGAGTTTTATAGACCATGAAAGTCAGAATGCAGGCTTGCTGGAATTAGAGAACTTGATGTGAAGAAGAGTCACAAAAGTACGATTGGGGGAAAAACTGATTCGCACAGGATTACATTTTTTACCAATAAGAATCATTCACAAATGTCAAAACTTGATTTTCTGAATGTTAGTTAAGAATGTAATGTTGTAGGAGTTCTTCGTATTTTCAACAACTTAGCACAATCAAACACAAACACATTTTGAGAATGCAGTGCTTCAAAGTCAGAACAGAACAGCAGACTTGCTTTGATACAGAATGACTCGAATAAGCGATTCAGTGAAAACATTTTATTTTGAAAACATTAATGTCATAGTATTGTGTATGTTCTTATAATCAGTGTAACATGCAGTGTAAATGCATTCATGCCACCTCTGAGCTGCATTAAGTACTCTTTGCAAATGTATTTAAATCTTCTTCAGATGTAGCATCTGTGCTACCTGTGCAGTATCTACACATACTGATTACGTACGATTGGTAACAACCCAGTAGTGTCTTAATATTCTAATTTAACTTATTCACTAAATGTAATAATTATGCATTTAATAAGTCATCAAATGCCGTCATCCACAAATGAAAGACGAAGAAGAAAAACCTTTATCAATATTATGGACTAACTACCCATATCATAAATCTTCAAGATTAAAATGCAATAATAAAACATCTAGTATGACCTAGAGGATTCGTATTTGCTCAACATTATTACCTGCCTACAATCCTCCCTCTCTACTCACGCCCCGTCTCTCTTGCAGGAGTTCTCTCGCTTCCACGTAGAGATCACGCCCATGCTGGAGCGTCTGTTGAACAACAGGAAGGAGTGGAACGCTCTGAAGGAAATTCATGAGGCCAAGGTAGCCAAGCTGGAAGAGGCCAAAAAAGCTAAAGAGGAAGTAAACGCTGCCGCCTCAGCTGGCAAACAAGGTAGTGACTCAAACAGTGTCTCATTAAGAAATAGTTCATCCTAACATGTGGAACACATGATGTTTTGAAGAATGTTTGTGCTGCTCTTTTACGTAAAGTGGGAGCATAATGTAACAATAGAATCACAAAAGTCCATATCTACTGAAGAGGACAAGATCCTTACGAAATTACATTGAGAAGGACAAATGTAAATGCTGCAAATGTGCTTACCTTCCCGTATGAAACAAAAATATATTGCAGTATATTGGAAAATATCATGTAATATTAGGCATATATTCTTATATATATTTCTTTTTTCCAATATATTGCAATATATTGAAAGTGGCAATCATTTGTATATTTTTCAATATATTATATAATATATGTATCATCATTATATTATTAAATGTATTCAAATATATTAGAAAATAAAAAGGGGGAATAATATATTACAATATATCACAATATATTTTAAGAAATATATTGGTAAATATATTTTCCTTTCGTAAGGGTTCAGGCCACACAAGGTTGTTTCTTCATGGGAACAGATTTGGAGAAATGTTGCATTGCATTACTTATTTAGCAATAGATGCTCTGCAATGAATGGGTGCCGTCAGAACGAGAGTCCAAACAGTTGATAAAAACATCACAATAATCCATAAGTAATCCACACCACTCCAGTCCAACAAATAAATATGTCTTGAGAAGAGAAAAGCTGTGTGTCTGTTGAACTGCTGCTTCCGGCTAAAATACAAGTCCTCTATCCATGGTATTGCTTTATCCAGTAAAAAAGTAGTTTCTTCTGAATCAGGAGAGAACTATGCAGAGATCAAACTCCGTTTACAAACAAAAACAGTGTTAACAAATATGTCAGTGTATTTTGATGTGAAAGGACAACAAGAAATTGACCTTTTTTCACTGGAGGAAGCGTTATTATTGATTATATTGGACAGAAACAAAAGTGTACAGTTAAAATGACTTTATTATGGAATGGTTTCTTACAAACACACAGCTTTTCACTTCACAAGATGTTAACTGAAGGACTGGAGTGCTGTTGGATTATTGTGATGTTTTTATCAGCTGTTTGTACTCTTATTCTGACGGCACCCATTCACTGCAAAACATCCATTAGTGAAGTGGTGTGATGCAAAATTTCTCCAAAACTGTTTAAATGAAGAAACAAACTCATCTACATCTTGGATTCTTGGGGTCAAGTGCATTTTCAGTTTTTGGATAAACCATTAATTTTAAACTTGCACAAAGTTATTGTAAGACTTCATATGGGCCACTTCTGTTGAACTTCATTATTATTATTATTATTATTATTATAAAAAATAAGACAATGAACATTTTTCAAAAATTCACCTTTTGTATTTCACAAAAGAGAGAGAAAAAAAATACCAATTTTCCTAATAAATATTGTTTTAATTTATGAACAGTATGATTAAGGATGCATTTAACAAACAATTGAAATGTCATTTATTCTTTTCCATAACCAAGTTCTCTTTCCTCACAGGAAACGCAGTCCAGCCAACATCTCAGTCCAAGACCTGTGTCGTTTCCTAGACTTCAAACTGCATAAAATCAGACAATAAGAATGTATGACAATGTACTGCTTTTATTATTTCTCTCCACAGGATGTTGTGTTACAGTTATTTACACTAGCCATGCGTTTATAGGTAAAGGAAACCTTTTAGTGTAAGTAACAGACTAGTGCACTGTCCCAGTGGCAATATCAGGTTTTGTAAAGTTATACTCTAGTGACTATGGCTGAAAATCTACAGAATGGAGCATTCTTACATACTAAATAAATAACAAATACTTGAGAGTATAGTGTGTAAACCGTTGGAAATTAAACATTGTTTTTTCGGTATTTATATGTAGAAATGTATAAATAAACATCAAATGAGGAATTTCTGAGCTTAAATTGTCTTTTTTTTTTCTTTTTTTCTTTTTTATCGTGTTGCTGTGCAAAATAAGACTTCTGCCCTAGGATGCATGCATGCATGTGTGTGTGTGTGTGTGCTAGTGCTAACTGTCCCACTGGGACATACATAACAGTCTTACAAAAGCATTGGATAACACCTAAGGGGTGTAGGCCTCATCGACTCAGAAGGAAGAGAGCTGATTGGCAGGAAAGCAGAGAGGCATTTACGTCATGTCACAGACGCAGTCACTGCACGTCAATGGCTATGATGTCACGTCTTCTGCTACATTTACCTCACTCTCACAGCAAAGAGGTGGAGCCGAGAAAATCTGCAACCACCGCAAAAGCCAAAATTAGCTCTGACGTGAGTGCAAATACACACACCTACTCAGATAGATGTGCATCCCCCTCACACACACACACACACACACACAGTGCTGTAGGGAATGATTATTCTGACATCTGAAACACAAACCAGCAGAGCGGCAAATTGCCACAAGCTCTCCGAATGGCTGTGTTAACAGTGCTCTCATTCAGCATGTTCTGCTTCATACCCTCAGTGAAAGGAACCGCCACAATTAGCTTCACCATCTAAAAATGTAGGCACTCTGCATGGATACAACACAGAATGCAACTAGCCATTGGCTGCCATTTCAATGCGGCAACCAATCAGAGGGTTTCCGGCTGAACTATTCTGTTTATGCAATGTGTAATGTAATTTGGAACAAGTGGAAAAAAGTCAGACAAAAACCTCTTTCTCAAATCGCTATTCAGCACTTGTTCCAAGAATAGCATTGAATTCTGTGGACGGTTTTGATGTGGGTTACTGCAGCATCTATTAGGCATAAATAACATAGTAATGCAGTACATGAATGAATCACAAAGTTGAATGTTGTTCATTAAGGATTTTATTTTTTGGAGGCAAAACAATGAATATATGTACTTTTTTTTTTACAGTATATGAGGATCAGTTTCTACAATTTAACAATGTAAACAATCTCGGAAGAGAAATGTGTTCAGTTTAAAAGGAAGCCATCATCATTTTTTTTTTATATTTACATGAATTAAAATATAATTTATGACATCAAATAATTCCCACTATATAGATTTGAGCTAGGAAACTAGATTTTAACAATTTAAAAAATACTGAAACGCATTTGTCTCCACATTCTCAAGATGTAGGAAAATCACACAATACCGAGAAGAAAATAAAACTAATACCATTTCAAGACTTCCAAGCTAAGTGGCATATAAATAAAAAAACAACGACAACTCAAAACATATGTAAAAATATAAAATCTTACTAGAAGTATTTACCGAAAAACTACATTAAAAAAGGAAAATCATAGCAAATTTGATAGTCATTAGATGTAAATAGTCAAAAAAAAAAAAAAAAAAAACAGTTAATGAAGAAAAATGTATGCCCTTTGACTCAAATTTAGTTTCCACAAAAGACAAGGTCTGGAAGCAGCAATACAATTCAACATGGATGTGTGATTCATTAACTGATGCTCTGGCACCACTTCTTGATAAAAATGATCCAACCTTCCCCGAAAAATAATCACTGCTGATTCAAGAGGAAAATTCTCCTATCTTGCAAGAGCATGTACTTTGTGAGCAACAAATTGCAGGGCCATAGATTAATTAAAATTAAAAATTAAAAGTGACATTTTGTATGAACTAATAAAAAAATAAAAAAACAGGAAAAAAATCACATGCGCTCTCTCTCTCTCTCACACACACACACACACACACAGAGCAGGGCCAAGTCAAACGATCATGACATTCTTGAAATGGATTTGATGTGATACCTCACTTCTCCTGTATCCAAACATCAAATGTACTTTTTGGTCAACTTGTCTAGCGATTGCTAAAATGAGGGCTGGAAAAATGTATTGCATTGAAGAAGGTTCCCTTTGGAAGTTTTTTTTTTTATTATTATCATTTTTAATTTGAATCTGTACATTCTAGATTGACAGTGTTCGATGTATTGAAGTGTTCTGAAACACTGAATAAAATGGTCTATAACAAATTATATCATCTATATATTTATCTACACAAACACAAATATATATATGTGTGTATTTATATAATCATATATATGTATATACCTTTTATAATATGGCTGTATTGAAAAAGTTTACTCAGTGAAGAAAACACATTGGATTGTACATGAGATCAGACAGGACTGATAGCTTTATTTTCCTCGAAGGTTTAAGGCTCTCCCTGTGAGACTGTTTCCCTCCAAACGTCTGCCTTCTTTTCGTACGATCTGAGCCGTCTGCAGTATACAGTACAGGATTCGATTACCCTTAATACAACCAACCTCTTTCTGTAAAGCCTTTCTGTTATAAGAAAAGCTTTCTTAGATCTCTCAGCGGTATTGCATCTCAATTGCATAAAAAAGAAAAACTTTAATCTTAACCTCATTAAATAGAACCATTTCTAAAGGGACACTTTATACAACTGTGTTTGACTTATGAAGCCATATCAATGAACATTTCCCTTCTGGATCTCCCTGTATTGCTTAATGCTGCATCATCGGGTTCACCAACAACCAATCAGAGCCACCCTTTGAAACCACACGTTACCACATCGCTGTACAGCACATATCCATACATCTCATGTTTACACAAGACACAGTGCTATATACACATTATATACTTCTCCATATATATATATATATATCATGTTAAACCAGCACATCTCTCACTTACTTTGTAGTATACATACTAAGCACAAACACTCATTCAGTTAAAGATCTTATAGGGCAAATTGGACAAAAGCAGCTGTAATATTCAGAGGTCTTGTCCAAGTAACAGCTCAGTACCGTAAAAGGGAAAGCCAAAAGGCACGTCCTGATACGGATACTTAATACCGAATAAGGCGTTCTGTACTTAGTGTGCGCTCTAGTAAAAGTCGAAAGAGAATTCAGTCATGTAAACATTCAGGGTATTGGGTGTGTTTCTGGGCTAAAGGGAGAGTTAGGGTGTTAAGAGAGGCTGATGGCTCTCTCTAAACCAGCACACACACACACACACACACACACACACATGCTCACAACTGCACTAGATTCACAGGATTCGAGGAGACCCCTGCAGAATAAAAGCAACAGGTCCCAGCATATAATAAGGGACGGACCCATCCCTAGACCCCGTAAAAGACACGGACGACACGCAGTTATACACTGGTACACGTTTAGACTTCAAAAAAACACACACAAAGGACAAAGAGACAAAAAAACCCGCAGATCGTCCCCTGTCAGAAAGGAGAGAGTAAAAAAAGAGTGTTTGAGCTTATAGAGAGAAAGAGTATGAGAGAGTGACATGTAAACAAAGCAGAGATACCACTGTATCTCTAATAAGATTGAGCTCTGGAAAGATCTTCCTCCTAGTTTACCGCCACCCTTCTCTCAGCAAAAGCCTGGAAGTCTGGTAGGGCTATGCTACTGGGAGTCGAAATGCTTAACTGTACTTTCGAATCTAGACCAAATAGGATGGGAATTACAATCACATTTGTGATACATTACATTCTTGAAAAACGTTTCTCGTCAGATTGGGATTCTGAACCAGATTGGGTCGCATTCTGACAAGGTAAAACGGTAACCGCAACTAGAGAATTAAAGAGGAAGTGTGTAGCTCGGCACCAAACATAATGACTGTTTTCAAACAGGTTTCCAATTGGTCAGCCAAACAGAAGCTCCACCCCTCAACTCACACCATTGCGATGTGTCAGGCTGCTCAAACATCAAAGATGTTTTGAAATTATTTTTAGGATTTGTGTTTACTTAAACAGTTTTTGGGCTGGATTGGAGTATTTTAAAGTTAAAAAATGCCACACTTCAGCTTAAGGTAGCACAATCGGGTTTGGACTCGGTTGTGTCTGACAGCCAGCAGCAAAAGCCCCTTCCACACCAGAGGAGGGCAGAGGCCAGACTAAAGAAGCACTACCTCGTTTGAGTGCATAGATGAAATCAAGGAAGCACTAAAATTACAAAAAAGACTACTCTTTTCTTGACTTTAATTACTTGATCTGTAAACTCTACCTTGTAGGATTTTTTGTTTGTCGTTTTTTTTAAATCCACTTTTAATCCATCGTAACACACACACACACACACACACAGAGAGTTGAACATCCACAAAGTTTTGCTAATACAAAGCTGTTATTGTTTATATATTTGTACGACAAAACGGTGAAAGCACCCTTGCAGGTCTAAGAAGAGTGACAAAGGGGTACAAATAAAAATAAAAAATAAACACACGCACGTCACAACAACCGATGGAAAAGAGTGCGGTTTGCTACAAAGCCCGAGCCGCTCGCAACATCACGAATGGCATCAAACACACACGAGAAGCAGCACTTGTGTCCAGTGTCTCAAAGCTGTTTCTGTTCCTTTGTAATCCTCTCGCCCCAATGACCTCTGATCCTCAGGAGTGACAAGGTCTATTTTTTTATTCCAATGTTCAAAAATGTAAACATGAAGAAGTGCCTTGGTTGAGCTGCTGAGGCGAGTCTCGAGCAGGGCGTGACTCTGGAGGCGTGGTAAGGCGCGTGTCAGCGATGCAGGCTCCTCTGAGCCTCTTTCAGCAGAGCGTCAAAGTCCAGTGCATCATACTTGCTCTTCACCGGACCGGGACCCGCCTCATCTGAACGGCAAAAAACTCACGGTTAGTTTGTTACACTAAGGTCATCTGCTTTAAAAATTAAAACATTTATATATGGTGAAAAATATTTCCTGTAACAACAAATCGTATACTTTTAAAATAATTTTAAAATAATAAAAGTTTGTGCACATCTCTCTAAATTAATCTCACTAATTATTAAAATAATTTTAGATGTACATTCTATATTATATTATATTTATAATAAATAAAGTAATAAAATACAAAAAGTACATAATTGGGCTTGGCAAGATACTGGGAAAAAAAATTGTTCGTTGTTAATGTCAAACTCTACAATATAATGGTGTAAAATTACCTGCTGTTTGATACGTGTTACTTTACCATAATTTATATAGAATTATAGTAATTATTCATTTTGTATCTTTTGTTATTATGTTTTTGGTTTTCATGTTAATTCTAATCTAGTCTAGTCTAGTTTTAATTATGCTCGACCTTAGTGCAGCTTTTGATATAATAGATCACGATATCCTTAATAAATGTTTAGAGCATGTTCTGGGTCTGAGAGTGACTGTTTTAAAATGGTTTTCTTCCTATTTGAAGGGAAGATCAATTTCAGTGAAAATTGGGGAATTTTCTTCCTCTTTAGTCTCTATTGATTTGTGGAGTTCCACAGGGCTCCATTTTGGGGCCTATTCTGTTTTCACTATTTTTGCTGCCTTTAGGCCTTTTATACAAAAAAAACAAACATAGTATGTCTTATCATCTTTATGCTGATGATGTTCAGATTTATTTGCCTATTAGATCTAGAGGATCAACTTCTCATTCATCTTTGTTATTATGTCTTGAGAAGGTGAAGGGCTGGTTAAAATCAAAAACGCCTACAGCTAAATTCGAGTAAATC